>NW_018165490.1:79783-94823 GCF_001263595.1 Phalaenopsis equestris
TTCAGACTACCAGACCCGAAGAAGCCCGAAGAGGTGGATAGGAAGAATGAACCAAATTATTGCCCATACCACCGGTTGCTTGAGCACACTATAGAAAAATGCTTCATCTTTAAAGACTGGCTCGAGAGGAACCTTACATAAGAGAACGTAACAATCCCAAAATAATATTTAAGAGAACCCAAAAAATGTTCCATAAATATGATTTTTGCCGAGCCAATCTCCCCAATCGATTTGTATACTGGAATAGAGGGATGGAGTACAACTTGGGATGAACTCAAGAGAGTGCTCAATCAAATATAGGATCCATCAAAACAATCTTCTGCATATACCAGAGAAGAAGGATGGAATGAGGTCTGGAGTAGATCATCCAAGAAAATATTGAACAAGATTCAGTCTGCATCAAGACAAGCCTCCATTCAGAGTCCAAGCATACCAAGCCCGAGATGAAGGTTTCATCAGGAGATCCGTCATTGTCAAGGACAAAGAAAAAGAAAAGCACCACTACAAAGATTGATAGTACGGGGGGTAGGATAGGGGCCACCTTTACTAGATTAGTTGTCTCGGATTTGGGGAAGAAAATCCTCGAACCCTTGACTTTGTACAATTATCTTTTTGTCCCTCCGGGGTCTTATGTATATAATGATTGTGATTTTGGCTATATTTAAACTGTTTCTAGTGATAACGTAACTGATTATGACCAATCTAACTTCAATCTTGATCCCCAAAATGATCATCAAATCGTACTCGAGTCTGATGAATTCGTTGTCAAGTCCAAAGAACACATCAATGATACCATTTACAACAGCACCGATAACGAAGAGCCAATTCTCGAGCATCACGATAGAACACTTACCATCAACCAAGATCTTTCCAATGAAGAGGAGGAGACACCGGAAGATTCAACAATGATATCTCAAGAAGAAGAAATCACAAATATCACCAAGAATAGCTCCAACAACAAAGTAAAGCAGATAATGACTCAAGAGGAGATACCCCCACCTCCACCAGTGGAAGAACCACATGAATAAGACAAAATCAAAGGATCATACAAAGTAGACTACAATACTACATGATCATACAAAGTAGACCACATGAACAAGATAATGACTACAAAGTGGTAGCTCATCTTAGGAAGTTTCCGGCCCGATTAAGCATCTACGATGCTCTGATCCTGTTAAAGGAGATGAGAGAGTCTCTGGTTACAACTTTGCTTGACCCATAAATTTGCTTAGTTCAGTTGGCCAGCACATCCTCAGATGAAGTTTGTTCTTTGAAAGAATAGGCTGGGGTAACCTTCACAGATGAAGACTTGCTGCTCGGTACCGCCGATCACAACTGTCCACTCTACATCTCCGTCAACAAAGACATATTTGTGTTATCTAGAGTTTTAGTAGATCATAGAACATCTCTTAACTTGATGAGCCTATGAACATTGGCCTACTTGGATATTGAAGCGCAAGAACTTACTACCGATAAAAAGATGTTAAGCGGATTCAACCAAAAGGGTGAAAGAGCCCTTGGATCAATTACATTACTTATGAAGGTTGGAGAACTCGTGACAACCGCTAAATTTCATATCATCGACACCGAGACCTCTTTTAACGCTCTGTTAGGTTGACCATGGATTCATGAACACAATATGGTTCCATCATCTCTACACCAGTGCATCAAATACTGCAAAGATGGTCAAGAAAATTGCATCAAAGGACACCTACAACCATTTTCAGTGCATGAAGTTGGTATCCATGAAGATGCTTCATACTATGCGCCTCCAAAGAGGACTATCTTCTCTCATGAAGTTATCACAAACAAAGGTGAAGATTTAGAAGAATTACAAAGAGGAGGCCATTCAACTCCGCTTCAGTGATCTTCCACCACTCCCTTACAATGAGTTGGTGAAGGTTCTCTTAATTTGCGCACCCAAGGTCAAGGTCGGGGATGTGGATGAGGAAGAATCAACTTAATCTTTGAATGAACTAGGCCAACTATCAATATTGGTGATGAAGACAGTTTTGAAGACGCTACTGAGCTTGAAAAACATGTAAATTTGGATGATGATTCTAATGAATTAATGGAATTGCCTTTTGGTTACTTCTCGCCTTGTGTTCAAAAGCAGGGACACTTACCAAAACAAATGCCAAAAGATAAATTTCAACCTCTTAAAAAACTATGGAATGCTAAAAGTCGAACTCTAGACTCAAAAAAGGGTCTCGGATTTGGTACAATCGGACCAGTCGATGATTCTAAATTTTGCATGGTTGTTATTGGTGAGTCAGAAGAGGATTGTCTCAATATAGAAGATGAGTCTACTGATCCACCAATAGAAGATGCTCCACCTGAATTTGAAGAAGAAATTAAATCTACGATTGATGAATTGAAAGAGAATAACCTAGGGAGTGAAGAACGACCCCGGCCTACATTTATAAGTTCTCTACTTAATGACAAAGAATCTGCAGAATTGATCAAACTATTAATAGAATTTAAAGATTACTTCGTATGGAGCTACGATGAAATGCCAGGACTATCAGCAGAGGTTACAGTTCATAAACTTGGGGTGGACAAGGATATAACCCCAGTAGAACAAGCCCCCAGGAGAACGCGCCTCAAAATAGAACAACAAGTCATCCCCGAGGTGAAGAAATTAATAGACGCCAACTTTGTTAAAGAAGAACAATACCCCACGTGGTTTGCCAACATTGTACCTGTTAAGAAGAAAAACGATCAGATCCGTGTTTGTGTCGATTTCAGGGATTTGAACAAGGCATGTCTAAAAGACGAGTTTCCACGACCTATACCAGAGATGATGGAGGATATCGCTTCAACACATGAAATTTTCTCTTTTATGGACGGATCGTCGGGATACAACCAAATCAAGATGGCTCCCGAGAATGCATCACTTATAGCCTTTAGAACTCCGATTGGAGTTTTCTGCTACACAGTGATGTCGTTCAGCCTAAAGAACGCCGCAGCAACATATCAGCACGCAATGATGAAGATTTTTGATGACCTCATTCACAACCAAGTAGAACGCTACGTGGATGATTTGGTCATCAAAGTAAACAAAAAATAGACCATTTGTACGATTTGAGGATCGTGTTTGAACGGTTACAAAGATATGATCTTAAAATGAATCCCTTAAAGTGCGCCTTTGGTGTTACCTCCGGGAAATTTCTTGGATTCGTTGTCTGTCATCGGGGAATCGATATCAACCCGGATAAAATTAAAGCTATCTTGGAAATGCCTCCTCCTAAAACCTTAAAACAACTACGTTCCTTCTAGGGGAAGTTGGCATATCTGAGACGCTTTATCTCTAATCTCTCAGATAGGTGTTAGCCCTTCACGACATTAATTAAAAAGGATGTCAAATTCATTTGGGAAGAGAAATTCTAGTGGTACTTCAAGGACGTTAAACAATATTTAATGACACCTCCTATCTTGGCAGCCCCTATCCCAGGGAAACCATTGATACTTTATACCGCGACCTTAGACGATTCTCTTGGAGCCCTCTTAGCTCAAGTCAATGATGAGGGTAAATAAAATGCACTCTACTACTTGAGTCGTCGCCTAACACTGATAAGATAACATATCCACCTATTGAGAAGCATTTTCTGGCATTAATTTTTGCCGCTCAAAAACTTTGACATTACATGCTTTCTCATAAGATTACCCTAATATCGAAAGTTAATCCGTTGCAATATCTGATGACTCGACCAACACTCTCCGGAAATCTAGCAAGATGGTCAATGATCTTATTGCAATTTGATATAACTTTTGTTCCCCTCCGTGTTATCAAGGGACAAATACTAGCAGACTTTCTCGCTGCACACCCATTGTCAGCTGGGTCCTCTCTCAACGACGAGTAATACTACAAATAATTTCACTAAAATAAGCTAAAATTTATTTCAATAAATACTTTGTTTTGTTCTTGTTCATGCCAAGTTTTGGCCCACTGACATTTTTCTTATCGTTTGCAGAAAAATGTTAGGACAGAGGCTGAATGAGGAAATGGCGCCGCAGGGCGGTACTATAGATTTCATCATGGACTTTAACCAAGTCGACATGGATTACGAAGGTCCTCTGATGAATGTAGTAAGCTGCAAAGAAAAAGAGGGACTGCCTTCACTGCTGAGGGTGACCGCCAAAGATAATGCATCACATTAAGGCAAGAGCGTGATAATAGAGCAGGATCCGATGGAGGGGCCCAGCTGCCTGCCATCCATGATATCTACACCAGCTGGAGGCCTGGTAGCCCCCAATATTATGATCCAGACATGAAAGAGACTTCTTCCAGCCTACCCGCCACAGATGAAGAACCCGGGTTCGTCACAGAGCCAGAGACACTTTTAGCTTCAGATGCCTTATGCATGGGTTGCCCGACGTGCAACGCCGAGATACCTGCAGGGACGTCAGCCATAGGGGCATTCGTAGAGTGCCCGGATTACAATGTTCTATATTTACAACACTTCGATACAATGGAAGAGTATACCTCCACCATCGATGGATCTTAGACTCCAGATTTTCTGATGGATGAGCCATACATCCCATTGGGGACAAATCAGTATATGCCATGGGGCCCAGGGACATACATCCCTCTAAATGCCGAATCTCATATTCCAGATCAGTCAGCGCCAGTTTAGTTTCCTGACAATGTTCAGATGGAGGAGCGCCCGCGACAGCTACTGACTCTTAGTACAACAGAGTACTACCAAAATAAGCATGATAAATAAAAGAGAATTTGAATTCTATGAGGAAGTCCAAGGAAGATTCCTCAACATAGTGGAAGGCCTGGAGCTGTATACTAGGGTCTTATCCGAGAGTGACAAAAGAAGCATTCTTGACTGCATCTTTGATTTGAGAGATAGAGGCCGAGCGGGCCTTCTCATGGAAAGAACATAC
The DNA here is from genome assembly GCF_001263595.1 of Phalaenopsis equestris. Lineage (NCBI taxonomy): Eukaryota > Viridiplantae > Streptophyta > Magnoliopsida > Asparagales > Orchidaceae > Phalaenopsis > Phalaenopsis equestris. The sequence goes on from NW_018165490.1 coordinate 84,680, forward strand.
TCTGAGCTGAAGAAATGGATGATATAGGAAAAGGAAGAATCACCAACCATTCAGTGCGGCTACTATTATAATTTTACAAACGACAGATTGGGAAATTCGTGGGGGATCCTCAGACATTACCAGGTAGATCCACTACCTCCTATAATAAAGTGGATGATCAAGAGGATGGTTAGATGAAACATACTGCCAGCTACTTGCATCTCGAATAGTTGCATCATCAACATCTATGACAAGGGTGATTGCATCCCTCCCCATATAGACCACCATGATTTATTGAGACCCTTCTTCACGGTCTCATTCATAAGTAAAAGCAATATATTGTTTGGGAAAGAGATTGATATTGTCGGGCCTGGCGAGTTCAGAGGAGCCGTAGAGATTCCGTTGCTAGTTGTTTCAGTTTTAGTTCTGAAAGGAAACGGGGCAGATGTCACCAAGCACTGCATTCCAGGGGTGCGACGTCGTAGGGTGTCCTTAACCTGTTATAGAATGGATGACAGGAAAGCACCATACGGATTTCAGCCAGATCCGGAGCTAGAAGAACTAATGTCGTATCCGCTAATTAGATGCAAAAGGAACTCTTGTCGTAGAGAATGGCTTAGAAGTTTTGCTCAATCAGGAGCTCGCCATGTCTGATATAGAGGTCAGAGGGTTCACATTTTTTTACAGCAACATGATATGTACCACACATACTCAGCCTACAATGTATACATGGCATGAGATGTTTTGAACGTACTTTGATATGGACTATATGTTGTACCTTTTTGAGGCGTCAGCCTATGTTTGATCTGTGATATTTTGATTGGAGCAGATTAATAGAAATTTCTTTCAGAAATGTGGCGATGGATGGAAGCCACGATGGATGGAAGCCACGAACCACTCGTTGGTTCAGAATTTCAATGAATGAAAAACGAAACAACAAATATTTAACAAAAATAAAATTCAAACAAAAATAATCACAAATGAATAAACAACAAAATAAATTTCTTTTAAAAATCAACCAACTAACATTAAAATTAAAAAAAAAACATATTTTTGAAAATTTAAATGTGATAAAAACAACAAGAAAATAAAATGAATCTGTTGAGAGGATTCTAAAATGATCAGAGTTTCTTACTCTTTGTGCGTGCAGCACAACCATCTTTAACTGCATTAACTCTCTTCACATCCCTGCGGAACTGCATTAACTCTCTTCACACTTCACATCCCTGCGGAATTTCACATTCTGCACAAAACCCCACAAAACTCTAGAAATATTCTTCAACAAAATCAACCTTTTCACATGAAACTCAAAAGTTAATCACAAACATCATTATGCAAATTCAACATCACAAACTCTCTACACTATTTTCATATGACTAAGTGCCCAAATTTTGACTCTTTGACTCCCCATCTTCAAGATTGGTATAAGACCCCCTTTAATGGAACATGACATTCTATTCTTAATCCTCGAGGTCGGTCCCTGATTTCCGACTCTCTTTTCCAAAATGATAACTAAAATTCAATTCTCATTTCTAAATCAGTACCTAAATTCTGATTCCTTCACATATTTTCTTATTCTATTCACATATTTCCCACGAATTCACATGTGTACATCTGCATATTTTCTGCATAAGGACAGATATATTTTCTTGTTACCACTTGATTTGGATGTGAGCCTTAGCGCTTTCCTCCTCAATGTAGCACATATATTTTCTTGTCACCTATTGGGTTGGATGTGAGTCCTAGTGCTTTCCCTCCTAACGTAACACATATATTTTCTTGTTACCTCTTGATTTGGATGTGAGTCCCATCACTTTCCTTCTCAATGTAGCACATATGTTCTCTTGTCACATCTTGGGTTTGATGTGAGTCCTAGCGCTTTCCCTCCTAACGTGACGCATATATTTTCTTGTTACCTCTTGAGTTGGATGTAAGTCCCAACGCTTTCCTTCTTAATGTAGCACATATATTTTCTTGTCACCTCTTTGGTTGGATTTGAGTCCCAGTGCTTTCCTTCCTAAAGTTATCAATATATTTTCCCACTACCACTTGAGTTGGATGTGAGCTCTAGCGCTTTCCTCCTCAATGTAGCACATATATTTTCTTGTCATCTCTTTGGTTGGATGTGAGTCCTAGTGCTTTCCTTCCTAACGTGATGCATATATTTTCTTGTTACCTCTTGAATTGGATGTGAGTCCTAGTGCTTCAACGCTTTCCTTCTGAATGTAGCACATATATTCTCTTGTCACCTCTTGGGTTCGATGTGAGTCCTAGTGTTTACCCTCCTAATGTGACACATATATTTTCTTGTTACCTCTTGAGTTGTATGTGAGTCTCAGCGCTTTCCTTCCTAATATAGCACATATATTTTCTTATCACCTCTTTGGTTGGATGTGAGTCCTAGTGCTTTCCTTCCTAACGTGATTGATATATTTTTCTCGCTACCACTTGAGTTGGATGTGAGTCCCAGTGCTTTCCTCCTCAATATAGCAGATATTTTCCTTGTCTCCTCTTAGATTGGATATGAGTCCCAATGCTTTCCTTCCTAACGTGATCAATATATTTTTCCCGCTACCACTTGAGTTGGATGTGAGTCCCCCAGAGTTTTCCTCCTCAATGTAGCATATATTTTTCCCGCCACGCTTAGGTTGGATTTTGGGTTGGATGTGAGTCATAGTGCTTTCCTTCCTAACGTGATCGATATATTTTCCCGCTACCACTTGAGTTGGATGTGAGTCCTAGCGCTTTCCTTCTCAATGTAGCACGTATATTTTGCACGTATATTTTCTTCTCATCATTTCTTGGGTTGGATGTGAGTCCTAGTGCTTTCCTTCCTAACATGACACATATATTCTCCTCATCACATGTCAGTTCAAATATAATTCCCCAGTGGTAACTCAAACTAGTATAGTCCTTTCTTTCTGGCGTAATATCCTTAATGGTTGCCATTTTCTGCATTGTTGTTACCCTATTCTAAGTTGGATATGAGTCCCTGTGCTTTCTATCTCGATTTGATCCTCTTACACAATCCTATTCTCTGAAATTATCAATGTTGAGATCAAAATTAAGCATTGAATTTGAAATCGAGACTCCGCCTCGATCGTCGGTTTTCTCGATGGTTATTTTCAGAATCTCTTTTCAGCTAGAGTAGCTGTTACTCCCCAGCAGAGACAATTGTTACTCAATTTTACACTTCTTTCTAGGTCTGTTGACTTAGGAGTCTGTGTTGGAGTCTGTGTTGTCTTTGTTGATCTTGTCGGTCAACGCCAATACGTGCGGTGTGCTTGCCCAGCACACCACACCTATTAGGGGTCCATTTGTTGACCTCACTTTTGGTTGACGTTTAGTTTCTTCTACTTTAGTAGCCTAAGGACTTTCCTATTGACTATTCTTAGAAAACTAGAAAAGGAACCCTCACCATTAGAAATTCCAAACTCTTCTCTACTCAACTTGAAATTCCACATATTGGTCCTAACCTCCAGCACCTGGTAGGTGGGGTCATTATGGGGGAACTCAAGATGAGTCACCCTTAGGACTGCTGGACCTTAGGGTTGACCCTGGGTGTTGGTCTAGGGCTTAAGGTACATAAAACCCTCACCATTAGAAATTCCAAACTCTTCTCTACTCAACTTGAAATTCCACATATTGGTCCTAACCTCCAGCACCTGGTAGGTGGGGTCATTATGGTGGAACTCAAGATGAGTCACCCGTAGGATTGTTGGACCTTAGGGTTAACTCTGGGTGTTTGTTTAGGGCTTAAGGCACTCACTTCACTCACAATCACTCACTACCCTAAACACATAATTTCCTGACTTTGGTCCCTTGATACTTTTGGGAGACTCATGTAGGTGGTCCCCTAAACCCATTAGCCCTAGGCTAGGGTTTGACTAAGATCACTACATAGAAGACCCAAAATGGGTTTTCCATTGGTCCATGGCTTATTGATGGTGGTTGGCACTCCAACTCTACCAAGATACCCAACCTAGCCTTTTGCTCCTAAACTCCCCCAAATTACCTAGATACCTTGGGGACCCCAAATTTGGTCAAAAATCCCAAATCTACCCAAAATACCCAAATTGTTTCAAAAATCATTTCAAATACTTCAAAAACACCCAAACTACCTTGAACAAAACACCCAAACTACCCAAAATCACCAAAATTGGTCAAATTACCAAAATACCCCTCCATAGCCCAAAATTCCAAAAAATCCAAAAAAAGCCCAACCTCCATAGCCCAAAATTCCAAAAAATCCAAAAAAATCCCAAAATTATCAAAACCTCCCAAATATTCCCAATTTCATTTTCCTCAACTACCACATGACCCAATTTGCTCAATTTGACCAGTTTTGACCAAAACTCCGAAATTGCCTTTTAAAGGCCCATTTTTTCCCAAACCTACCTCAAATGTCTATCCACTTGGTCTCATCTTCCCCCAATTTCAATTCTAAACTCAAATTCACCCTTGATATGACCAATCTAGACCAAATCCAAGCCCAATTGGTCCATGATTTGAAGCCAATTTTGAGCTAAACCAAAAACCCAATTTTGTCCCTATGACTTGGTTCCACCAAATTGAACCCATGGCCTACTCCATTTGCCACAATTTGTGTTGAAAAATCTTCATAACATTCCTATACATCAAATTTGACTTTCAATTGGCCTTGGTGAAGCCCCAATTTCATTTAATTTCAACTTAAGTCCAAAAATCCCCAACTTTATCTCAAATTAGCCATGTCCCCAAACTTCAGCAAATTGAGGGCCTTAACCCCAAAATTTTTACTCTATGTCTTCATAAAAAATCTTCAAAACATCTCCCTTGATCATGTGGACCATTCAATTTGGACTTAGCCAAACGATAGCTCAACCTAGACCCATGTCTAACCCAACATGCCTAAATTGACCAAATTTCTCCAATTGACTCACCAATTGAACTCAAAATCACTTCAACCCTTCACCAAAAATCTTCATAACAATCATCTACAAAATGTTGATCAATCAATTGGGTCAATTTATATGGCTAGCCTAGCCCAAACCCAAGTTTTGATCACTTGGACCTTGTTGACCTCACTTTTGGTTGAGGTCTAGAAAACTTCTTTAATAGCCTAGGTCTAGCCATAGGACTTTCCTATTGACTAGTCTTAGAAAATTAGAAGAGGTACCCCACCATTAGAAATTCCCATGACCTCCTTGCCACCTCCCCTGGCCGGCCGGTCGGCCTAGTGGCCGGAAAATGGCCAAATCAAGAGCCACCCCCATGGGATTAAACCCAATTCAAACCTAGAGGCCACCTCATCCAAATTAAAGCTCAGAGCCTCTCTGCCCTCCACCTAGGCAGCACATTTCACCCCCCAATTGGCCATGGCAGCTAGCTTAAGGCCATTTTTATAAAAAGCTCCCCTCCACGGCCATGGAAAGAGAGCTAAAAATTCCTTTAAGAGACTTCCCCAAATTAATCCCAAAGCCTTTTTGAGACCTCCTCAGTGCAACACAACCACCACATTGCCCTAAATTCCCTTGTCGGAGCCCAATTTTTGAGCTCAAAACCTTACCGGAGACGGGAAAAAGATCTCCACATCTCTACACTCAACCAAACTCAAATTAAACTCACCCACACCTTCACAACATTGAATTAAGCCAAAGCCCCATCAAATCCCCCTTCCATAGGGCCCTTAGTATATACTTTGATCAACACCTGAAATCGGCCTTGGTCAAATTTCGGTCTAGGCATTTTACCATAGCAAGAGGCTTAATCCCTAGCTTCTTTGGACCCCAACGAACGTGTTGAGACTCTCTGATCAAAGCTTCCCTTCTCAGAGCCAAGGTATTGACCTCTCCTCCTCCCGAGCCTCTTTGGATTCTCCATTTGATTAGGCTTAATTTAATTGCATGATTACCGTATGTATATGTTTGTCTCACTTAGACAAGTCGATAGGATCAAACTCGAAGTGATTTGGTTAAGTCTAGCTTGAGATCTTAGGGTTTTAATGTGGACAGTCACGGGATCACTCAATCGGGGACGATGACGGGGGGCCATTCTATCTCACGTGTATCACATGGATGGCCAAGATCGAGCCGGACAGCACTTTGGAACATAAATCGCGGGCCGAGTCAGCAAGCTATGTCCATGCGTAACTTTGGAGCTGCCTAGGATCCAGTCAGCGCTGCGCGTTTAAATAGATAAATTAGTAATTTAAAAAATTAGAAAATAGCCCTAGCTTTAAAAATTCATATCTTGAAAATTAGAAAATAATCCCAATCTTTAAAAGTTCATATCTTGGAGTAGAATAATCATAAAAATAAAATAAAAATACCTTCTTTCTCAGTGAACGGAGAATAATAATGTGGAAATAATTTTAAGTCCATGTGATCCATAATTTATTTTTAATTAATTAAACACTGATTTGAATGTGTTGATTCTCTATGATGTAGTAATATCACCATGGCTTGAAATTTTTCCAAAGTTAGAGGAGGTACCTAGATAGAGATCCTTATTTTTCAAGTTTGTATGCATTATTTGCTTAAATAACTATAATAATTAATATGTTGCTTAGAATAATCTAAGAAAATTTTGATAGGGAAAAATCCAAGAAAATTTTGAAAAGTTTTTGATGACCAGAGAACCTTTAAGAAAATTTCTCATGAGCCAAGTCATTCAAAATACACCTAATTTTTACAAACCCTAAATCACTAAGATAATTAATTTTGAAAAACACAAACAACAAAATGACTTAATTTTTTATCTCCACTATTTTTTAGGATCCATAGAACTCACCATAAAAGTTTTAAAGCATTTTGAGTTCATTTGGTCACTTAAGTTGATTTTTATAAGATAAATAACATTTTTGGCACTAAAATGATTTTTAATAACTATTAAAAATCAAAATATAACTCAAAAACTTATAAAAACTTATTTTTGGAGTTCTCTATGATTAGACAAATTTTCTAAAAAAAAATGGTGTTTAAAATAAAAACTTCATTTTTAGCTTATTTCTAATATTCAAATAATTAAAAAATGATAAAAATCACAAAAATAATAAAATTCATGGAAATATTCTAAATTGTTTTCTAAGCACTTAGGAAGAATTGGAATATTTTTCCTAACTTTTTAAGTGAAGGTATTGAATTTTAAAGCTCAAAATAATTTTTATAAGGCTAAAAATGGGTTTACACTAAAATAATTCTAAAAATTCAAAGAAAAATCAGAAAGATGTAAAATTTGCTTCTCTAGGTTCTCTGACCTTCCCTCTGGGTTCCTGACCTTAGGAAGATTTTTCAAAGATACAAAACTTAATTTTTCCCATTTAAAATATTTTATATTTAATAAATACCTCAGAATTTAAAATAATTGTAATAATTTAAATAAAATTCAAAAAAATAATGAAAATTGGTCCTAATTAGGTACGATAAAAATTTCAAAGTCATTTGGATTAAACTTGATGAATTATGAAGTGTTAGAGCCTTAGGGGAAAATGTGTAATTTTGGAAATTTAGCCTTAATTAACATTTAGGCTTAATTCAAGGAGGGAAATGGGCAACCTCTGATCTTAGTTAGTTTATTTGGATGTTTGAAACATAAGGAGTTAATTGGTAGAAACCAACCTCATTTTCCTAATAAACAAGATAAGTTAATAAATTTCTAGATTATTAAAATTTGGAAGTTTATTAAAATAAAATGAACCTACGACTTAGGGGTATGACTTTTGAAGTCAATAATTAATCAATTTAATACCCCTATTTGATTTTCAAATGAAATTCAAATAATGAATTCATGATCACCTAAAGCTTAACCTTTTCAAAACTAATTAAGACATTCACCTAGGTATTAAGGGCTTAGTAGTAATCTAAGTTAAATCAAGACTGATTAAATGAGGACTAGAAAAACAAACACAATTAAAATTAGAACAAATTTCAAACTATACAAGCCCAATTAGGACCAAAATTTGGCTAAGTGTTCCAATAACACTAACTTGCCTCTTTAAGGGTCTTCACCCACATAATATTCAAAATCAAATTACAAATGATAATTACCTTACTCTTAGGGATAATTGATACATCAATGTTCATTGAGCATTAGGGTGTTCATAGGATGAATTATTAAGCAAAATAATAAGTTTAAATAAGCTGGAGGCTTTTCACCAGCGATAAGAGGGAAGCATGAACCTGCTTGTTCCTCTTAACCAGTTGGATACCTCGGAGAGCTACTAAGCTTAATAAGTTTTGCTTGACAAATATGATCCTTAATCAAATTAATAAGGACCCACCAAGACATGGCCTATGGTTAGGTAGGTCGTCAAAATTTTACTTCCTCGTTCCATATAAACTGCCTTAACATGCCTTTTGAGTTTCAGGTGGTGAAACGAGAAGACTTTCCATGTATGATTTTACAGTTTTCAGCGTCGTCTTTCTTGTACTTTTATGCTATACTTTTGTGCTTATACAAACTTGCATGCTAAACAACAATGTCACCCTGCATGAAAACTGAAACTATTAGGATCCACAAAGCCAAAACCAAAACTAAAACTAAAATCATCAAGATAAAATTCACTGCCACAACATTCAAAATATAAAACAACTCAAAATTTAATCACAAACATCACACAAAACTACAATTGCAACTAGATTAAGATGTCTCTATCGGATGATCGGGAATTCCTCGGAGGAGATAACCTACGGTTTCTATTGAGGCTTCCCATGGTCTAAATGAAATTATGGAACTCATTAAGTTGAGTTTAGTAAAGTCATTTGGACTTGTTGACTTCACTTTTGGTTGAGGTTTAATTTTTCCTCTTTAGTAGCCTAAGGTCTAGCCATAGGACTTTCCAATTGACTATTCTTAGAAAACTAGACATGGAACCCTCACTATTAGAAATTCTACACTCTTCCTTACTCAACTTGAAGTTCCACATATTGGTCCTAACCTCTAGCACTTAGTAGGTGGGTTCATTATGGGGGAGCTCAAGGAGAGTCACCCTTAGGACTGCTGGACCTTAAGGTTGACCCTAGATGTTGGTCTAGGGCTAAGGCACTCACTTGCAATCACTTTCACTCACAATCACTCACAACCCTAAAGCTTCTAGGCTTTGGTCCCTTGATACTTTTGGGAGGCTCATGTAGGTGGTCCCCTAAACCCATTAGCCCTGGGCTAGGGTTTGGCTCAGACCACTACATAGAGGACCCAAAATGGGGTTCCCATTGGTCCATGGCTTATTGATGGTGGTTGGCATTCCAACTCTACCAAAACACCCGAACTACCCAAAATCACCAAAATTGGTCAAAGTACCAAAATACCCCTGCTTTCCCCAAAATTTCAAAAATTCCAAAAAATTCTCAAAACTTCATAAATATTCCCAATTTCATTTTTCTCAACTATCACATGACCCAATTTAGCCAATTTGACTATCTTTGACCAAAACCCCCAAATTGCCCTTTAAAGGTCCTTATTTTCCCCAAATCACTCCAAATGTCTATCCAATTGGTCTCAATATCCCATAATTTCAATTTTAAACTCAAATTAACCCTTAATGTGACCAATATAGACCAAATCCAAGCTCAATTGTCCCATGATTTTGATCCAATTTTGAGCTAAATTAAAAACCCAATTTTGGCTATTTGACTTGGTTCCACCAAATTGAACCCATGGTCTACTCCATTTGCCACAATTTGTGTTATAAAATCCTTCATAACATCCCCATACATCAAAATTGACCTTAAATTGGCCTTGTTGAGGCCTCAATTTCATCTGATTTCAACCTAAGTCCAAAAAGCCCCAATTTACCCCAAATTGACAATTTACCCCAAATTGTCCATGTCTCAAAATCTCATCAAATTGATGGCCTTAACCCCAAAATTTTCACTATATCCCTTCATGAAAAATATTCACAACATCTCCCTTGATCATGTGGACCATTCAATTTGGACTTAGCCCAAGGCTAGCCTAACCTAGACCCATGTCTAACCCAACATGCCCAAATTGGCCAAATTTCAAAAATCCCTCAAACTGACCTATCAATTGAACTCAAAATCACTTCAACCCTTCACTAAAATTATTCATAACAATCATATACATAATTTTGATCAATCAATTGGGTCAATTGACATGGATAACCTCGCCCAAACCCAAGCTTTGCTTACTTGGACCCGCATTGAACCCATGCATTAAAGATGGC
>NW_018165491.1:0-539 GCF_001263595.1 Phalaenopsis equestris
AAGTGTATTTTTTCTTGCAAATTGTCAAAATAGTATCCCGACCATTTAAATGGTGTTATATTAGTCCCAAAGTCCTTAAAAATATCTAATTTATCTCTACACTCTTTTAATATGACTAAAGTGCTAAAATAATCTCCGACCATTTAAATGGTGTTATATTAGTCCCAGAGTTCATAGAAGTGCCAAAAATAGTCCCCGACTACTTTCAAATTAAGTTCTAATAGTCCTCTGTGGGGAGGACTATTTAAACCCCAATTTCAAGGGGCCTGTGGACTAATACGACACTTCTATAAACTCGATGAATAAAACCGCCCCAATGAAAAAATTAAGGTCTATTTTGACACTTTACTTTTTAAAAAATGGGCTAAAATAGTCCCTTTAGGCTTCGTTAAAAGAGTTTGGGGACTAAATTGAAGACTTTGGGACTAAAATGACCATCTACAAATAGTCAATAGATCTTTCTGACAATTTTTTCATTCAGCACGTCTCACTTTTTGTGAATTTTTTCTAAATATTTTGAGAAATAAATGAGAAAGAGT
>NW_018165491.1:549-7417 GCF_001263595.1 Phalaenopsis equestris
GTGTAAATGAAATTGAGTATTTAAAGGGGAAGAAGTCGTTAATTTCATGTCTGTCAAAATTTGATCGTAACAATTAAGTTCATCTTTTCAGAAAAAAACTAGAGACAATAACACATGAACATCCAAATCTTGTCTCTTTATAAAATTAACATCCAACACCCTCCATTACAGCAATAGAACTCTAAATTTCCAATAGCGCAAACTATAACTTTTATTTTTTGATTTCATTAAATTCATAATGGCTTGACCATAGCATTTGCAAATACTGATAGTTCAAATTGAAAATAACTTAGCAGTAGATCTATTGCTCTCAAATAAAGGAAAAACAGCAAAAACTTCGTACAGAAGTTGAATGAATTTCAATTTGGGTAATTTAAATACATACCACCCAATTTCTACATATTTACATATCTAACTACCACCCAAATCTCTCATATCACATAAAAAAGATCACCATTTTAACTTTTTAAAAACTAGAATGTATATTTTCATGCATAGGTAAGAGGCCACATATGTAAAAATTGAAATTTAGAGGATAAATATGTAAATACATAAGAAATGAGTAATATGTGGCAAACTTTCCAAAATATTTCTCATATGTATATTAAGAAATAAAACTATAGCTATCTGAATAAAATTTGAGTAAAGGAGGAACCTTTTGTTTCTGCAGGAGGGACATTTGCTCTTTACTCCCTGATATCTCGGCATGTAAAGATCAGCTTGATACCAAACCAGCAGGCTGAAGATGCAATGCTTTCAAACTACAGATTAGAAACACCATCCAAAAGATTAGAAAGAGCTCGATGGATTAAAAATAAGCTCGAGAACTGCAAATCGCTACAAATTGGGCTTTTACTTATGACAATTCTTGCAACTTCAATGATAATTGGTGACGGTGTATTGACTCCAGCTATTTCTGGTATTTGCATATCTAACACCTAAACTATACTTTTTACAATTATAAATGCGGGCATATTAAGTGCATTAATTCCTCTTGAAATTATCTAAAATTTTGAATATTTACATGGATATATCAGTTATCAAAATCCAAGCAAAGTTTTAGTTAAAACTTATTAGGAATATGTCTTCTATCCGCTGGTATAGGGGTATGTCTTTAACTTGATGAAGAAAAAAAAAGACAAATCTGGTTCCAAATAAGACCTAAGTTCGTGTTTTTCTTCTTGATTTCTATGTAGAATTCTTTATTTGGATTATTTATTACTTCATTAACCATTTTCATCAGCTTTCAAGTTTTTTTTTTTCATTGATGAGAGACTTTTGGCAGTTGGCTGTTATTTAACTAAAGTTATTTTTGCACATTGAAACATAAATTTATGCATTCTTTGTTGATATTGATTAGTAGATTATATAATCTTTTTATGAAATTGATTAGTAGATAATATGATTGATTTGTCGAAAATGATGTTCTTTACTACTAAGTTGAGAATTTCAAAAGAACCATTTTTTTTTTTACAATAAATGTTGCTGAATCCAAAAATAGTCGAAGACAATAAAAGCATATAACCTTTTGATTATGAGGATCCCTTATTTATACGTACAGTTTACAGTCTTATGAAATTACAAGCCAACCCCCTCATCATTAGATTTTGAGGGGCACTTTAGTAAATTACAAAATATTAAATATGATGAGATTGGGCGTCCTGCATAATCGACAATAGGCTTAGCAATCGCTCCTTCTGAATACCTTTGTCAGCATCTAATCAATGGCAGAGTCATCGACCGGCTGGTTCAGAGAGGATCGACCGTCATTCCAAAACACATGGATCTTTAGAATGCTTGAAGACGTACATCCTATCTGGAGTCGGTCGATGACTTGTTGGCAGTTGTTCGAACCATGTATCAATCGTCTGAATGTCATCGGTCATTGGGGCCCGCGACCTATCGTTCTTTATATCCTCTACTCTCATGGCCGCTAGATTGTTTCGAGATCCGTACTGACATATTTTTCGTGTACACATACCAACATCTTATATGATAAATTTAAAAAAATGTTCTAAAGAAGGGGTTCGAGAGTTTCTCTACAAATAATGGCCACCACAATCGTCACCTCCGTTGACCACCACCGTGATTGTCGCCTCCAACCACCGCCGTTGTTGTTGTTCACCGTCGCCACCATTAATTTATAAATGACATCACATATTTTGAAATACATTTTTTTTCATTTTACTCCAAATATAAAAATAGAAGTGAGTTTATATTATTTCATGTTTATTTTATTTCAATCAAACAATTCTAAAATATTTCAAATAAAATACATTATTTCTGCATTGCATTTATTTTACGTTGCATTATTTTTTTTAGCGGACCAAACAACCCCCTTCATTTATTTATTTTGCAGTACTTTCAGCAGTGAGTGGGATAAAGGAGAAAGCAACATCTTTGTCGCAAGGTATGATTCATGCAATATTATGTAACAATGTGAGAAATAGAAGATTGCAGTAGTAAACCTAAAATTCCAAAGTTACATTTACATACATACCACCCAATTCTTATGTATTTACATATCTAACACACATATTTTACATTTTACGTTTATACCACCCAAATCTCCACAATTTTAGCTTTTAAAAAGTGAAATACACCATTTCATGCACAAGCAAGATTGCATGTAAGTAAAAATAGAAGTTTAAGTGATAGATAAGTAAATACATAGGAATTGAGTGGAATGTCTGCAAATTCTCCTATTCTAAATTACATTTCAATTATCAATTTGCAGGACAAATTGCTCTGATCTCCATAATTATCTTGGTGCTTGTGTTCTCCGTTCAACGTTTCGGCACGGATAAAGTTGGATACACATTTGCACCTATCATTGTTCTGTGGTTTAGTCTAATTGGTGGAATCGGGGTCTATAATTTAATTAAATATGATGTTCGGGTTCTTCGGGCATTCAACCCGAAGTATATTGTTGACTACTTCAGAAGAAATGGAAAAAAAGCATGGACCTCTCTAGGGGGTATTGTGTTATGCATTACAGGTAATTCTGCAAAATGTCATATTGCTCACAAGCCTCAATATGTTTCTTTGTTGAGCTACAGTGTACTGAAGTTTGTAAATTTAAATAGGAACTGAAGCCATGTTTGCTGATCTCAGTCACTTCAGCGTTAGAGCAATTCAGGTGCTACTGTCTCTGCTAAAGTGTTCCTTGAATTTTTATACAGGAATAGTGTTTTTGTATTTAATTTTTGGGAAATTTACATACCACACAATTATTATGCATTTACATGTCTAACACCTAAAGCTTGATATTTACATTTTTAACCCCCTAGTATTAAAAAACTATGCATGGAAAGGTGTATTTAGGGGTAGTGGTATTTTTTTTTTACGTGATGTCAAAAATTGGAGTTTTATGCATGTAAATAGGTAAGTTTAAATGCTACAAACGTAAATATAAAAGAATTGTGCCTGTAAATTCCCCTGTAATTTTTTCTTATAAATAACAAATCAGTTGGCATGCAATCAAGATATTCTTGTTTGCATTATTCATGGAAATTTTGCGTCTTAATTGTTGCTTCTTTAAGTTGCTAGTCTGTTCCTCTGTCATTTTGACATGTAAAACTAAAAATCATTAACCTGAATTTTTTTACAATTACATATTAGCTTTATCGCAGTTTTGTTTCCAACAGTATCATTGTCTTACATTGGACAAGCTTCATATCTCACCAAATTTCCAGAAGATGTTGGTGACACTTTCTATAAATCAATTCCAGGTATGTTGAGTCCCAAATATTATTAGAAGATTTACTTACATATCACTCAATTCCTATGCATTTACATATCTGACACCTTTACATACATGTCACCTTACCTATACATGAGTGTGTTTTTCACTTTAGAAGCTAAAATCATGGTATTTCTGAGGTGGTAATAAAGATTTGGGTGATATTAACAGTAAAATTTAGGTGTTAGATATCTAAATACAAAATAATTGGGTGGTAACTAGCATGTATGCAAATGCCCCAACATTATTTGCATAATTACAAAACGTTGATATCATTAAATTAAACTTGCAGGCCCACTATTCTGGCCAAGTTTTATAATTGCAATTGCAGCTGCAATAATTGCAAGCCAGGCCATGATATCCGGAGCATTCTCAATTATTCAATTCTCAATAATTCAACAATCTCAAGGTCTATCTTGCTTTCCAAGAGTAAATAGTAGTTCATACTTCTGCAGAGTATGAGGGCCAAGTTTACATTCCAGAGATAAATTATGCACTAATGGTTGCCAGTGTATTGGTGACTGGGATTTTCAGAGGCACAACACACATTGGAAATGCATATGGTAAGATAAAAATAAGAAAAGTGTTAAAATGATACCCCAACTCTTTGTCAGGAGTAATTTTTGTCGTAGTCTATAACAGTGGTGCGGTGCCACATCGCCGCCGCCACCACCAAACTGAGACTAAGCCCACCATTGGGGCCCTAAAATCATGGGGCACTCACATGCATACCACCCAATTCCTATGTCTTTACATATCTAACAACTAAACTATATTTTTTCTTACATTTATACCAAACAAATCTTTCATATCATATAAAAAATACAACCATTTCAACTTTTAAAAAACTGAAATACAACTTTTCATGGTATGTAAAGTGACATACCTGTAAAAATTGAAGTCTGGGTGGTAGATATGTAAATATAAAGGAATCAAGTGGTATGTATGTAAATCTTCCTAAAATTCATCCGCAAGATAATTTTTTTACTGTTCCATTGCGCAGGAATTGCTGTAGTTTCGGTTATGCTAATAACAACCGCAATGGTGACACTGGTAATGCTTCTAATCTGGAAGACAAGCATATGGTGGATTTCATTGTTTGTGATAGCTATAGGTGGAGTAGAAGCCATATATATATCTGCAGTTCTATCCAAGTTTGTCAAAGGGGGCTTTCTTCCGCTAGCTTTTGGGTTTTTTCTAATGGTGATGATGGGAATATGACATTATGTTCATGTCCAGCGCTACAAATATGAACTGGAGAACAAAGTTTCAAGTAATTTCATACAAAATTTAGCGACTGATAGAAGCATAACAAGAATACCTGGAATTGGGCTTCTGTACTCAGAGCTTGTGCAAGGAATCCCGCCGATATTCCGTCACTACGTCGAGAAGATACCTTCGATCCACTCCGTCTTCGTCTTCGTTTCAGTTAAATATATTCCGATCAGTAAAGTGGAACCCCGCGAACGTTTCCTCTTTCGACAACTTGAGCCGAGAGAGTTCAGGCTGTTCAAATGCGTGGTGCGTTATGGTTACAGAGATGCCAAAGAGACGGCCATGGACTTCGAGAAATCACTCATCAAACAACTAAAGGAATTCGTCTACCATGAATTCTTCATTCGAGAGGGCAATCAGTCATTCCCAACCTGTCAATTGGAAGAACTCGGAACCGAAGCCACAGAAACCAATCGGAGGATAACACGAACGACACCAGATGAAACCCTAAAACCACACGGCTCGGCTGGAAGCAATTCATCAGGATCAATACTTCCTGCTAACTGCAAGCGATCGGGAAAATCTTCAGGAATCAGAGCTGCTGCAGCGCTGATTCCGACCATTGAGGAGGAGAAACAGTTCATATCCCCAAACTGTCAATCGGAAGAACCGGGAACCGAAGCAACAGAAACCAATCAGAGGATAGCACGAACGACACCAGATGAATCCCTAAAACCACAAGGCTCGGCTGGAAGCTATTCATCAGGATCAATACTTCCTGCTAACAGCAACCGATCGGGAAACTCTTCACGAATCAGAGCTGCTGCAACGCTGATTCCGGCCATTGAGGAGGAGAATCAGTTCATTCAGAAGGAGGTGGAGAAGGGAGTGGTGTATCTTCTCGGAGAAGCAAAAATGGTGGCGAAGCCGAGTTCTTCTATCATCAAAAGAGCGGTAGTGAACCATATGTATCAGTTTATTAAGAGGAACTTCAGGCAGGGAGATGAGGCCATGTCCATTCCTAAGTCTAGGCTGCTCAAGGTTGGAGCGACATATGAGATATAGTGAACACTTTCATGCCTACTCCATCCTCTTTTATGTAGACACTACCGCTCTACATAGTAGTATTTACCATAATACCACCAAATCACACTAATCTACACATGTATATTTGCAGAGCCTAGTTATTGCCGGAATAAAAAAAAATATGTTTTAACAGCCCTAAACTCTTAATAATCTTAATATTATTTGTTAAAAAGCTTTGGATTAATGGCATCGTAATTTTATTCTATCATTATTACTCTTGAGAGTGCTCTCGAAAATGTGCAAATAATTTTGAAGTGCTTTATGCAATACAACTCTTACATCAAAAAATGCCTTAATTTAATATTTTAGCCTTCAGTTCCGTTTTACATAATGGGTTTCACATTCGTTCTCACTTGAATAGTTAATATTCTCATCAAGGATTTTTATCTGGAATTAGTCATCAAGTGGATAGGATTTTAGATGTGACATCTATAGATTTAAGATGAGACACTCATCATGTAGCATTTTGTTCCATTTAGAATTCAAAAGTTGGCTCACATAACGTAGCAATTTATTTTATATGTCACTTATTTCTCATATTCAAGCCGTTGTAAGGCTGAATATCATTTGCAAGTACAAACTCTCATCCATCAAGATAGTGTTCATTTTGGACTAATGTTCTCACAATTTTGTCACATTGGCATAACTCTCCAATAGGTCATCTATCCTGAGATTACTTTTGTGCGAGCCACTTAACTTTGAAGTTACTCATAAAATTTCAACTGTTACAACAAAAAATATCTCAGTATTTAAATATATAACTTCATTATACTTTTAAATATTTCATAGTACTATAGATTTCTCTCTAGATACCAATATATATAT
>NW_018165491.1:7701-10631 GCF_001263595.1 Phalaenopsis equestris
TATACATATAAAGGTTTTTTTTAAATATAAAAACAAAAAAAATTAATAAAATATCGCATAATTCTCATGCCACCTTATGAGCCAAATGGTTATAGTTTTAAATAACTAAGAAAACAAATTATAATTTAATCAAACATTTAGCACAAATTTTCTATTTGAATAATCCACTTAATCAGAGAAAAATATGGTGCATTTTAACTTTCTTATATTTATTTGGAAATTATTATAAATAGTAAAAATAATTAAATATTTTATATTATTTTTTGGCGCATCATCGCCTTACATGTACGTACATTTAAACGTTCTCAAATATGGAGAGTAGGTTTGTATTGTGCAACATAATTAGATCAAGCACTGCTAAATGTAAGAAAATAATATATCTTTTGCGTTTACCAAGCTTCATAAATCCATAAAGTTAAAAGAAAAATTATTCTGTCAGGACTCCTAACACAGAGAACTATTCGGAGTTCAATAAAATTACGTTACACGGCGGTGATAGAAAAAAAAATAAAATCTACCCAGTAACACAAGAGAATATTCCTCTCGTATTATTCAAATGTTATTGTGTGTTATTCAAGTGTTATTGATATATTATCGTGTTATTATAACACTGGGTATATTCTCAGAACACAGTAACATCTAAATAATAAACAATAACACCTGAATAACACAAAATAAAATAGAAGGAATATTCCCGTATGTTATCAGGCCGATTTTTATTTTTATTGTTATGTCAATACCACATGCCTGATGGGTATGCCAATCACTACATTTGTTGATCTTCAGGTATACTGGCGGATCGATTCATGGGGTCAGTCGACTGTTATCGAGCGATATTCGCTCTTTGGTTCGGAACTTCGATTGTCTGGGTCTTTGTTCTTGATCGTTCGATCCTTTTGAGATTCGAGCTGGTAATTTTGCCCTATACACATTTATATTTACCAATATACCACGACCCCATTCTTTAACATCAAATAAAAAAAATGTCACAATCACTATATATTTAGAAGTGAAACATATCTTTACTTGAATAGATTTGGTCTAGGTTTGAATCCAACACTTTACGTCCATTTTTTTTCCAATTAAATTTAATAAGTCAATTTCGAGCCAATCACGAACAAGAATGTTTAAATCAAGCTTATGACGAACATACTGTTCATGAGACAATTTTGAACGCGAGCTGATTTTGAACACGAATAATTTCGAATGAGCCAAACACAAGTCAAGCCTGAGCTCGCTTAAGCTCAGCTCATTTACAGCCCTATCCATGAGCCATATTGAGCGTCTATATGAATTAGCTTCGATTTCTATAAGGTAGTTTGTTATATTTACCTGCATGGCACTTAGGATCATTAATATAATATAAAATTACTACTATCATTTATTTTCTTAAAATGAAATCTATGTTTTCATGAATGCACAAACACACGTAAATTTAGGTGTTAGATATGTAAATACACAAGAATTTAAGTTGTGCCCTCGTAGCAGTATAAGTTTTGTGCTAAACATTTCTAAACCACAAAATTTTGTACTAAACATTTTTAATTAATTGAAAATTTAAATTTGGGGAAAGAAAAATTTCTTTTAAAAAGAGTAAACTATATTTGCCTCAATTAACTTTATTTTTAAAATTAATTTAACTTGACCTGGGATATTAAAATTTAACTTTAAATGACTATATTTATGTTTGTAAATATTATGGTAAATTTAGGTTCAATTTTAAAGTTAAAGATATTTGGTATGAAAATATAAGACTATGTTTTTCTATTTAGATAAAGAAAATTGTACTTTTTAAGTATTAAGAATTTTAGAGTTTCACATAAAAATAAAAGAATGAGACTTTATAAAAAATCATCAAAACTAATATGAATTTATAAAGTTAATATGAATTTATAAAGTGAACATGAATTTATAAAGTGAACAAATGTAAGAAGTTTTAACTTTAAGAAGAGGATAGTGAAGTTCAAAACTATTAAAGGCTATCCAGATATATTAATCTTTGCTTGAAAAAGAAAGGATTGAAAAGATCCTAAAAGAAAAGAAAAAAAAATTGTGTGAGGAGAAGCTTGAGGAGATGTCTAAACAAAATTTGACTTCACTTGAATCAATTTAAGGAAAAAACTTTATTACATTTTGTAAACTTGTATTTGTCTATTAGCATCTTAATTAATAAAGTTTTCATGAAGTTCTTTTTCATGTGGATATTCTAAGTATTTTTGATATGACAAATTACAATTCTTCTTGAAATGAAGAGAGATTCAGAAATCTTATATTTGATTACTAAGTACTCTTAGACTTAGAGCTTGAATCTAACTTATTAAAAGTTTTTTCTTAAATTTCACGGTTTTATTTATGAAACTAAAGAACAGAAGTTTGTAAGTGAATCTCTATCCTAAGTCATATGCCTTTATGTAGTAAAAGTGTCACTTGAGGACAAGTAACATTTAAGCTTTGGGGATTTTGATACACCAAATCAATCTGTTTTTTTAAGTATACATTTTATGTTTATTTTTGGTGATATTGAACTTTAAAGAAGGGTATGTTGACCTCACTTTTGGTTGAGGTCTAGAAATTTCTTTAGTAGCCTAGGTCTAGCCATAGGACTTTCCTACTGACTAGTCTTAACCTCTAGCACTTAGTAGGTAAGATCATTATGAGGGAACTCAAGGAGAGTTCAAGTAGGGCTACTTAGACTTAGGATTGACCCTGGGTGTTGGTTTGGAGCTAAGGTATACAATACCCTCACCATACCCTCACAATACCCTGGCTAAATGACCAAATCACATCAATTGGACTTATAACCATGCCAATTGGCCCAAAGAAATGTTGTATTTGCTTCATAGCAATATTTTACATCAAGTTTGACCATAAATTTGCATTGGTAAAACCTTTTGATCATCCAATTTGGTTTAAATCCAAAACCCCAAATT
>NW_018165491.1:11342-11616 GCF_001263595.1 Phalaenopsis equestris
CTATACCACATGTCAATACTCTATGATGTCATTTTTACTGCTCATTATAAGCTATAACCATGACCCATCCCTTGGTTAACCACTTTAACCCAAGATAAAGCCCAAAATCGTGAGCCCCCACATGACAAATACCCAAATTCAAGCCAAGAAGCCATCTCAGCCCAAATTGAGCTGAGAGCTCCTCTGCTTAACACCTAAGCAGTGGGGCTAACCCCTCAATTGGCTAGCCAAGCTTCCCCTTGGCCAATTTCTATAAAATGCCCCCCCACGGCCA
>NW_018165491.1:12215-12819 GCF_001263595.1 Phalaenopsis equestris
GCTTTTCGACGGATCTGATGATCCAGTCAGCCCGTGGTTTGAATAAATAAATTGGGGTATTTAATAAATTCAGAAAATAGCCCCTAAACTTCGAAAATCCATATATTTGCATAGAAAATTCATAAAAATAAAATAAAAATACCCACTTACTTAGTGAACAGAGTAAAATCATATGAAATTATCTTCAAATTAATTTGATACATAAATTATTTTTAAAAAATGAATTAGTGTTAGGGGTTTTTCAATTCTCCATTCATATTGGATTATCACCTTGACCCCAAATTTTTATATGTTGTAGTCTCTGTCTAGGTGCACAATTTGAGTATTTTTCCAAAGACATAAGAGATCTCTAGACAGGGATCTTAATTTTCTAAATTTTTATGCATTTTCTACTCAAATAATTATAGAAAATTGTATGTGGCTTAGAAAATTCTACAAAAATTCATGTAAGTTCCCTATGGTTAGTGTAGCCTTAGAAAATAATTTCGTGATTTTTAAAAATCAAAACATCACTATTTTGAGTAAACCCTAATATACTTAAAATATTTAATTTGGAGTACATAGAGATCTCACTTGATGTTTATTCTCCACTGTGGCTCATGAG
>NW_018165491.1:12919-13729 GCF_001263595.1 Phalaenopsis equestris
TAGGGGGATTTAATAAAAATAAAATGATATTTAAATAAAAACCTAATTTTTAATCCATTTTTTATTATTTTAATGATTAAAAAAATATTAAAAATTACAAAAATCACAAAGATCATAAAAATATACTAAATCACTTCCTAAACACTTAGTAAAAATTAGAATATTTTTCTTGTATTCAAAAATAAAGATATCTATTTTTGAACCTTAAATTAATTTTTTAAGGTTTAAAAATGGAATTTTCACAAAATAATTCTAAAAAATCAAATAAAAAATCAAAAAAAAATACAAAATAAATTTCTCTGAGTTCTCTAACTTCAGAGAGATTTTCTAAAAATAAAATAATCTATTTTTGAACACTTAAAATATTTTATTTTTATTAAAATCCCCAAAACTTCAATTAATTTCAATAAATCACAGAAAATTCAAAAATGTATGAAATTTTGGTCAAATGACTTTCTGATCTAGGGCTAGCTTACATAAAAATTTCAAGTGATTAGGAATTGTCCTAATTATCTTTTAGAATTTTCTTTGAAGATGCATATTTTTCCATGAAAATAATTATATGAATTAAATTAAATTGTTAAAATTCACATTTTCTCCACTGATGTCTTAATTGACCTATCAGTAGGGTTACATAAAAATCCCAAATTCATCTGACTTTAATTTGACAAATTATGAAAATTTGGACCCTTATGGGCAAAATTGTACTTTTGTATATTTTAGCCACAATTAACATTTAGGCTTAATCAAAATGGGAAATGGGTAATTTATAATCTTAATTAACTCATTTGATAACTTTGATAAAAAATG
>NW_018165491.1:14199-15042 GCF_001263595.1 Phalaenopsis equestris
GTTTCCAAAACTTTACTTTTCCAGCTCTATAAACATAAACTGCTCTGACATGCATTTTGAGTTGCAGGTGGTGAAACGAGAAGACTCGCCAAGTACACTTTTACAATTTACAGCGTTTTACAATATTTCTTGTACTTTCCTAATGCACTTTTATTTATGCTTGTATTTACATACCTGCATAGAAAATATAAAATTGCATAAACCACCCCCACAACATTTCAAAAATATAAGACAACTCAAAACTTAATCACAGACATCACGAAAAAATACAACTTCAGCAAAATTAAAATGTCTCTATTGGAAGATCGGGAACCCTCGGAGGAGGTAACCTACGGTTGCTAACGAGGTTTTCCATGGCCTAAATGAAATTATGAAACTCATTAAGTTGAGTTTAGTAAATTCATTTGGACTAAGTGATTCTAATAGAAAATAGTGGTGTCGGGATGATGGAACCGTGGGATCATGACCGGTGTCGCTTTAATCAACTATATTATGCCCATAATAAAATTTAAAGAACTTTAACCATAGGGTCACCTGATTTAACATTATAACCGAATGACCTAGAAAACTAGAACTCTGCTATAACAAAGAGCCTGGAGCTTGCATGGTAGGCAGCCCGGCCATCTTCAACAGCAAGAGGATCTACACTAATACATCCCTTCCTTAGCTTTAAACAACAAAGCCATAGGATATCAAGGTTGTTTTCCTAGTGCAACATAAATCCTCAAACACATCTTTTAGGCATGTGTACAATCCTGTTGTTCAATCTAAGCCATAACTGGCCTTAGGATTTCGAGGCTGTTGTTCCTCATGATCTAAATCCTCACATCTTGAAGGTTATTT
>NW_018165492.1:0-12201 GCF_001263595.1 Phalaenopsis equestris
TAAGTATCTTAAATCTATTACAAAAAGAACAACAATAACAACAACAACAACAAGCCTTTTATCCAACTAAGCAGGGTCGGCTACATGAACCCTTTTTCTCCATTGTGTCCTATTGAGTGTCATATTTTATTTAATTCTAATAACTTGAGATCATTTTTTTTATACAACATGCCCAAGTCTTTTTAGTTCTACCTCTAATTTTCCTAGCATATAAAACATCTACTCTCTTAATTGAATCATCAGATGGTCGACATTTAATGTGGCCAACCCATCTAAGGTGACTCGCTTTAATTTTGTTTTACACTGGAGCTACTCCAACCCTTTCACAACATACTTATTTCGCATTTTGTTTCTAAGTGAAAAACCAGTCATCCACCTAGCATTCTCATCTCAGCAACACTTAGTTTTATGCTTCTCTTTTACAGGTCAACATTATGCTCTATAAAGTGTTCCAAGTCTCACCAACATCTTATAAATTTTTTCTTGTCCAATAGGTACTTTTCTATCACACAATAGGTCTAATCCAATCCTTCACTTAAACCATCCAACTTCAATTTTACTAATAAGATATCATCTATATCACCATCACTTTGATCAATAGACCTGAGATATCTAAAATGTTCACTCCTTTTAATGAATTGATCAACCACTGTTACAACCCCCCGCTGATCCGCCTCAACGATTATCACAATTACGAAAGTCTTGGTTATAACACCAGACATCTTGATCTGCTCACTAGCAACTTAGGTGAATTCTTGAAACTATATATTCCTGTACACTGGAGTTTTTTATGCAAGTATATATATCGTTTCAATAATATAGTGCTCTAAAAGAGACCGCGATGTCGAACCCACAGTGAACAATGGGAATATAAAGGATAATGTTTTAGTCTGCTGAATTCGCTCTTAGTTTGGAATTTTCAAATTTTTGATTTATGTTATCAATCCTACTAACAGAAATTCTAACAAAGCAATGTGAATTGGTTTTGCCAAATACTAAGTTTATTTTTCCTTGCAGTGATAAAGGTATAGTGTATATGTGGCAGAAATGCAAAATAAATTATAGTTTGTGAAAAATAGGAGCATTTATTTGTTTACTCTCTTTCTTTAAAGCGCAATTTCATTCAAAAAGAAGTGCAAAACATAATAAAAATTGTATAATCTTTTCACACATCACCCGCCACTAGATCAATTATTACTAATGAAACGTGTCAGAAGGTCTGCGTTGGTAGAATTATAAATTTAGCATCTTAGCATTTACTACAGGAGATGTTTTTATTAACATTTGATATTTGTGTTGGCTTTTTCCAACGCAAATATTAGCGTCTGATTTACGGTTGTTAGGCGAAGAATAATAAATTTTGATATTTGTGGAGGATTTGGCGTCTGATTTGCTTCCAAAAATTCGACGGAAGTACTCTGAAAACGGCAAAACTTCAACTAGAGTGCGACAGAATTAGCGTCAAATTTGCATCTAACAAAGCAACGTAACAACTTAACTTGTTAGCTTCAAACTAAATCCGACTCAAAATTGACAAAAATTCGACGCAAATGGCCTAATAAACCCATCTCGAGTACCAAAATTTTATTTATTCTTTCCGCGCCTCTCCCAGTCTCCTCTTCTGTCTGAAGCCGTCGCAAGCTTCCTCTCTCCCCTATCCCTCTCCCTTTGGTTTCTCTCAAAACTATTGCCTACCCTGAACGAACCTTCTCAATAAAGTCACCATTAGAGCTAATTGGGAAGGTAACGATCAAATTGAGCTTACATAGACCACTGAAACTATTGCATTTCTCATCCTTCTGCTCCACTCCTATCAGAAAGTATTGAAAAAGATAAGTCCATTCGCGCCAGTATTTTCATTTATATGTGATATGCATGTAAAAATTGAAGCTTAGTTGTTAGGTGTGTATATACATAAGAATTGAGTGATATGTATGAAATGCTTAGATAATGTGGTATGTAGGTAAAAGTTGAAGTTTTGATGTTAGATATCTATATACATAAGAGTTCAGTGGTATGTATGTAAAAATTGAAGTTTAGGAGTTCAGTGTGTATAAACATAAGAAATGAGTGATATGTTTGAAATGCATTTATAGGGATGTGGTATGCATGTAAAAATTGAAGTTTAGGTGTTATATATATATATATATATATAAGAATTGAGTGTTATACATGAAAATTTTCATAAAAAAAAAGTTTGGGTGTTAGGCATATATATAAATTAAGGGGATCTTATTAGTAGAATTCTCATTGATTGGCTCGAGTAAAGGAATACATCGGGTATATTGTTAAAGTGATGGTGATAAAGGGATGTTGTTATTAGTAGAATTAGAGTTGATTAGTTGAAGCGGAGGAATGCATGCATCGATCGGGACCATTGTTCAAAGTGATGGTGATATGGATGGGGATGCTATTAGAATTCAAGTTGGTTGGTTAAACCGGAGGAGTCCATCTGGTCTTATTCACAATGATGGTGATCTAGATTAGAATGTTATTAGCAGAATTCACATTGGTTGGTTGAAGTGGAGAAATGTATCACTAAAAATAAACCACTTCAAAGAAGTGACTTATATTTGGTAGACCAAGTATTGTCGACTTCATCGGATGAAACGAGCAACTTAAAAAAGGTTCCTGGAGTCGTTTTCTTTTATTAGAACTAGCTCCCACGAACCACTAAACATAATCATTCATTGTACGTATTGAAAAGTATTAACTAATTTTTATCTTTCGTAATAGTTGCATTGATCTGTGAAGCTACAATTATGTCGCAGATGAATATTTGTAATTTGAGAGCTTAAATTTATAACAGATTATATTCAGGACAAAAAAAACTCACAAATGAGTGCTTGTATGGCATTGAGGAATTCGTGCAGGTGGCATCACGGCTGTCCATCTATCATTCGGAGAATAAGTTTCAGTGTCCTTTTGCGAAACACAAAAATCAAGTGTTTTTGCCACCCAAAGAACTTAAGTTGGATCTCTACCACAAGGGATTCAAACTTAATTATTTCTACTAGGCTGCACATGGTCAAGCAAGAGCCTGAAGTCAGTTTGACCAAGGAGGTGCATCGACAAGTTATGCCCCTCCTATAGAGAAATTTGATCCTGACACAAATGAAGAAATGATTTATGATGTTCAAAGAGCTCAATTTCTTAAAAGTGTTCAACACGAACTTGGAACACCGAACAACGAATCACAACAGTTTTATGACTTATTGAATGTTGCACAACAACCTTTATAGAATGGTTGCACAACATATACAAAGTTATCAATGGGTCTGAAAATGTTGACCACCAAATCTAATTTTAACAAGCCCAGAGAAACATTCAATTAGGTAGCAACATTATTAAAAGAGAAACTCTATAGAGAATTTAAAGTCGGATGGCCTCTACAAATCTAAAAAGTTGATTTTGAAGTTACGGTTACAATGTTAGAAGATTGATTATTATGTTGAATGATATATTACGAGGTCGATGCAGTGGAAATGACTTATAGATTTTGTGGTGCAGATAGATTCAAACAAAAAGAGCAAAAGAGTAAAAATAAGAAAAATATTTCATACAAGCGCCCCTTTTATTTTTCGCTCATACCTAGGCTTCGGAGATTATACGCTTCCATGCGTAAAACCTCTCACATGATCTAACACAGTACTGAATTTGTTGATGCTAACTCGATGAGTCATCCATCACATGGTGAGGTCTGGAGACATTGTGATCGTACTTACCCAAACTTTGTAGTTAAAGCACGGTATATTAAACTTGGGTTATGTGCAGATGACTTCATCTCGTATAGTCGCGCCACAACCTCATGCTCATGCTGACTAGTGATCATTATGCCGCATAATTTGCCTCCTATATGTGCATGACCGTATCGTTTTTATTTCTGACGTTGATCATATCAGGTCCATATAGCCCAAAGAGAAAAATCGACGTCTACTTATAGCCTTTGATTGAAGAGCTTCAAATGTTACATAAGACACTGCTATGAAATAAAATTTTCAACTAAGAGCGGCTCTTACGTG
This sequence comes from Phalaenopsis equestris, assembly GCF_001263595.1. NCBI lineage: Eukaryota > Viridiplantae > Streptophyta > Magnoliopsida > Asparagales > Orchidaceae > Phalaenopsis > Phalaenopsis equestris. Next base: position 4,023 of record NW_018165492.1, read on the forward strand.
GATAATTAATGATTTTCCAACCGATGGGATGCTAGCTAGTTGGAGCACAGCCGAAAAATTGGCTTATCCTTACTACATGGATATGTAGAAGGCATGTACTCCGAAACATGATAAGAAAAATAGCTACTTCGGCTGCCACCAAGGATTTCTTCACCGCGATCACCCATTTAAAAGGAACCGAGAAGTATTCTTCAAAAATTGGGTTGAGAGATCACTCGGTTGAGAGATCAAGTCCACTCCTTAGAATTACTGAAGTTGAAATATTGCAGGCAATCATTGAAGTTCCGAAGATCACCTAGAGATTAGAGCCGGCTTCAACTCGTCTTCCTGATTTCGGTGTCACGCACAACTGGACTAAGCGGGACTAAGCGCAGTATATTTTGGGATATTCCGTACTGGAAGACTATCTGATTAGACATAATCTCGATGTTATGCACATTGAAAAGTTTATTTATAACATCTTCAATACTGTGTGGATATCAAGGGTAAGACAAAAGATAATTTGAAAATTAGAATGGAACTGAGACGACATTGCAAAAGGAGAACCTTAGAACTTCAGGGAACAAATGGAGGTAAATTAATAAAACCCAAAGTTGTATACTGCCTTACACCAGATCAATGGAGGATAATATTTGAGTGGGTGAATTCTCTGAAGTTTCCTAGTGATTATATTTCAAATTTGATCCGTTGTTTTGACTTAGGAACGAGTAAGGAATTTGACATGAAAAGGCTGCAGTGGTTATTATCTATTGCATTTCATGCGCCGCCAAAGCCAGTGCTTAATCTCTTGATCAAAGTCAGTATACTCTTCAGAGAATTGTGTGCAGGGACACTGAATGTTGACTCATCGAAGCATTTTAATGTGAGTATTTCCCTATTATTATGTAAGCTTGAGCGGATAGTTTCACATAGTTTCTTCGACTCTATGAAACATCTGCCTATACATCTATGTTAGAAGGCTATACTGAGGGATCCGGTGTAGTACAAATGGATGTATCCCTTCAAGAAGTATGTCTTCCTGATACATGCATTTTAAGTAGCATTTTATTTCACACTAAAAGACCACCATATTCAATATAAAATTTCTGTGCTGCAGATTTTTAAATAAAATAAAATAAACGATTAAGAATAAAGCACTATCTAAGGGATCGATCTGCGAAGCACACCTATTGCAAGAGACGATAACTTTCTGCTCATTATGTTGAGCAAGGTCATCAAATAGGTCATATTGTAGGTGACATGCCTTCACAGCCAAAATTATTTCTATATCAAATATCAGGTGAGCTATCAGGGAGGCACACTACACAGTATCTAAACGATAAAGAGATTCGAACAGCTGCATTGTACTTCCTGGTGAACTGTGACAAAGTTCAGCCCTTTATACAGTAAAAATTGTGGTCCTTAAACTCAACATATAATGTCATTTATTATTGAGAATATTAGTTATATACTAACTAGTTTGAAAATACAAAATAATACTGTGAGTAGATTATTTATTCATAGCTTGGACATGGAAGATGAGTCTTTGTTAAGCAAAATAATAGAAGAAGTTCCAACATTGTTCGAATTATACGTACGAAGAAGGAACTCTTCTAATCACATGTGGAATATAATCGTCATATTTAAAATTACACAAATAATACCGCTTAATTTGTTATATGTTCACAATATAGTTAATGAAATCACAGATCAGAGATTAATAGATCTAGATTTTACCTAGGGCCTAATCGCAATGTTACTATAAGACAAATATTTGACGTAAATAGTTATAGATTCCATACGAGTTCCTGGTGTGACGGAAAGAAGACATATAATTATGGTGTCGCTATTAATGGAAATAAACACACAAATAGCGAGATTAGCTATTACAACATCCTTGACGAAGTCATTCAATTGCAAAATCTAGATAATGTCAGCTATATTGTATACTTGTTCAACTGTCAGTGGTTCGATCTTCTTACAAATCGAGGAACCCGAACACTCACGTCTTATGATATCACTGATGTTAAATTGAACAAACAATGGGTGTGTTTGGGGTAGCTTGTGCGTTTCAGGATAAGCAACTTATCCAGAAATGCGGCCTGCGTTTAGTGTAAAAATGAAACCGCATTATCGAGGATAAGCAAGCAAAACGCGTGATCCAAATGATCCCGCGACGTTTTTAAAAACGCCCCCGCACTTATAAGCTGCCCCAAACGGGCCCAATATGCGAAGTTTGATCTATTTTTTTTGTCAGACCAAGCTATATAAGTTTATTACCTTCAATACTCTAGTATTGTAAGAGTTAAAGTCGATTTGGGCTATGGTTATGAAGAATGATCCAAAGAAAACTATTGAGCTACATAGTACTATAGAACCAATTGACCAAGAGAAAGGTATGTCAGATTTTCGCATTCAGAGCGACAAAAACGATGAAATGTTTGTGCTAGAGAATACCACGGGGAATTTTGAAGAGGTTGCTCATGGTACGGGTGAGGATGAGGATGAGAGTCAATAAGAAATTTTAGGTTCATCTTCGACGACGAATTCCTTTGATGAAACTTAATAATAATAATAATAATATATATTTTTATTGCATTGAGGCATAGTTCTTTACTCTCGTTTTTTCTGTTTTCAGATATAGTTGTTACTTGTGTCTTATCTTTACTGCATTGTTTCTTTCTATTTATGATTATTCTTCCTACCAGTATTAATCTTATTAATATCATTCCTTTGTTTGCAAATGGCCACAGGTGGTGCAGGTGTTCAGCCATCTCGAAGACCCCGTATTCTAAGGACACTTAGAGACCACCTCCTGTAGCAGGAAAATGAGTCGTCACTATCACTTCTTCCACTACTAGTACCCCGTCTACTGCTGCTACACCTCTTAGGCACCTGTTCCCGCACCCACTGTCACTTGCTCACGCACTCCTGTGACACATGTTCCTGCACCCGCTATTACCACCCCTCCTGTAACACCTACTCCTGCATCCGCTGCTGCCCTGTATCCTGTGAAGTCTGCTGCTTCCGCACCTACTCGTCAACCTGCTACACTTGCTACTGCAGCTAGTACACCAACTACCCCACCACTTCCAGTCTCACCACTTCCAGTCCCACCACTTCAAGCCTCACGTGTTCCGACACCTCTTGAGCCTGTCCCCTCGACTCATACCCCCTAAGAGTACATATACTGCCAGAGGGGGACTCGTAAGTTATTTTTAACATTGTATGATGTTTATTCTTAATGTTATATGTTTTTTTGTAACTAATGTGTTTCTTAAAAAGAATCATTCTCCATAAGATGTCTGTCACCAGTATCACAGAGATTATCAGAAGCAGGTACGATCAACCCTATCTCTCATGGAAGCAGATCCCTGTAGGCACTTGGAACTCGTGGTTCAGGGAGTTTGAGGTACGATCATGTAATTTGAATCAGAATTATAAATTTGATTCATTTTTTCATACTAACACATGGGTTATTTTTTACATTGCAAAGATCCTTCACCTGGCTCCTAGAACACCACCATTAGATCCGTCAAATCTTCAAGAGTCGAAGCAAACATCGCCATGGAGACATGTTCATGACAGCCCATCGGAGGGGCGAGCGGCCTGCCTAGATCGATGAGGGGCTCTGAGGTCAGTTGACCGTAACCTGGGTCTCTCTTAATTATGAGAGGAAAAGACAGACTAACCAGTCAAACGGAGCGACTGAGGGGGCCAGAGGAGCTACGCTCTATATTGGAGGATCAGTCTCCCATACGAAGCACTATTATAGGCTGGTAAGATTTTTCTAAATATTGAAAAATTAATTTAATATTTATAGTAATTTTGTAACACTAACCAATTTTGTACACTATATAAGCAAAGGAGTTGAACCGTGGCCCCTTTGTTGCGGAGCAGCATGTTCGAACTCATCAACATTCGAGGACTGTGCAGAGGGTCTTGGAACATTCCCGACGAGTTGTTGTAAGTTAAAAACCTTCAATTAAAAGTTTATTTTGAATTTAACCATTGAAAGTGTCAATTAAACACTGGCTTTTATTATGCATGAGTTCAAACAACTCCGGGAGAGGCACTTGGTCATTCATGACCAGACTTTCGCCAGTAGCAGTGGTAGTCAGTCTACCACTGCGCGGTCCAAGTACGAGCTTTGGACCCAAGCGGTAGTGAAGAAGAAGAGGAGGATTTATGGCATTGGAGCGAAGGGCATAGCTTTCACGGTTGAACTCTCGCGTGGTCTCGTACTGAGTTCCCCGAGCTCTTCACAATCAAACCATGATGCTCTTGTCAAGCAGGTGACTGCAATGAACGAAGAAATCCGTCAATTGCACAAGTAGATGCTAGAAGGCAAGCATAAGGTTGAGGACTATGACGCGCATGACAGATACTTTAGCAGATTGTCGAAGCAAGCGACAAATGACATCCGTAGAGGAGGAGGGAGAAAATGACAAGTTTATTTTTTTTCGTTTATTTCTAAGCATTATTTTAAATATTTGTTATAAAATTGTTGATTAACTTTACTATTCTTATTTGGGATGATTTGTGATAATATCTTCTTTTTCATTAATGATATTTTTCAGAGTTTTGATTTGTGGTATGATGGGATATATTAAGGTATGCAATGTGGATTATATGTAGTATATATGTTATGAAAATGTAATTGGTCTTTCCTTTTTTTGTGGTATAAGTTTGCGTCGGATTTTCATTCGTTTTGCGTCAAAAAATATAATGCTAAAATGATAATAATGTTTCGTCATTCATCCATATTATCCACCGCAAATTCAATGATAATCTGATAATACTCTTTATCTTCTGATGTTTTCAAACGCAAAATTCAACGCATGCATGGATTAAATAAATCTGACGCTATTACGACACAAAAGACGACGCAAATTAGTTGTGTTGGAATATTTCAATATAAATTTGATGGAATTAACATAACCGACCTCCAATTTACCCGAAGAAAAAATCAGACATAAAATCATATGCAAATCGAATGATAAACCTCAATTATTGTCGGATCAGCCTTAGATTTGCATCCGATTTGGCTGACACAAATTTGTTTAATTCCTGTAATGGTTGAATGGAAACTCAACACACACTCAAGTACTTAAATAGAAAAGTACGGGAAGACACCTCGAATTTTTTAGATGGAAAACACTATAAAGGGGAAAAGCTATATGACCAAGTCCAGTTGAAATGATCTACTGTGTAAGTTTGAATACATGAGTTCACTCTTCTTCTGAATTAAGAAACATGGAGTTACATAGATGATCATTGTAAATGTACAAGAGTGATTCATTGATAATAGTCATAGTATGGTTGTAACAAATGTAATTCTTAATGATAGTAGGCTGTAAAGGTCATAATCGATTGCTATAAAGACAATAGTCTACCGAGAATGTTGTAGATGATGATCGTAGCGTCAGCTTGTCATATAAATAGTAGTTGAATGTTATGATAGTAGTTGATCATGTGTATCATAGACTGTTGCTTTAGTAACATCGATTGGCCGCAGAAACCGGAGTAAGAAGCTACATAAGTTGTGAGCAACGTAGGCCGCAGTTGATCACATGGATCGTAGTGGTGAGATGCAATAGCGTCCGTAGGCCACAGGAGTCAGAATTGGGAGTTGTACGAGATGTGAACCACTTAAGCCGTATGGTCACCTAGATTGTAGTGGTGAGCTGTGACGACGTCCGTAGATCGCGGAAGCCGCAGGGGCCCAGGGGCCTGAGTCTGGAGCTGCACGAGTTGTGAACCATGTAGACCATAGTGGTCACGTATGTCGTAATGGTGAGCTGTGACGACATATGTTGCAGCTGCAAGGGCCAGAGTCGAGAGTTGCACAAGCTGTGAACCATGTAAGTTCAGATTAGGAAACCAGTGTGGCAAGCAAGCTAAGCAAGATGAGTAATTATTTTCTTTAATATATTAAATTAATATTTTATTAAATGAATAATGACAAATAATTTTTTTAAAAAAGTATCTCATTGATGTCTGACATTTTGAAAGTCTGGAATAATATTACAAATGAGAGGAAACAATTGACATATGAATGTACATTTTAAAGGATTTTAATTGATATGAAATATTAAGAGAAATATTAAGTCATACAAAATTACTCTCAGATGGTACTTACAGGGGATGCAATGTACACGTGCACATTAAAGAAAATGGTAAAGATGTACCTTCGGGTACAATTTAAGGATACATTTGGGTACATTTTTCTAAGATGTTTTCGGGTAAATTTTTTAGGATACCTTCGAATATAAAGGTAATATTGTTATGTCTATTAAAGGTGTTAAAATAATAAATGCTAAAAGTAAAAAGAAAAAGGATAAAAATTAAAGGAAAAGTTCAAGATTTTATAAAGTAATGAGCTATATTTTCTTTTAATCATTTATACATAACATAAACATCATAATTTAATGTATATTATGATTATAACTACTTATTAAATCAAGCTTACAATTGAAATTAATATTTTCTTTGAGGAGAAAAAAAACTTTAAGTTAATACGTCAGGTAAGAGATTTGATTTACAGGAGGAATACAGTTGTTATATATTAGTTTTGGTGTGTTGTGGTGTCTTTTTATTATTTCCTTCAGATATTGATATATTGTTTTGTACTGATTTGAGATTTTGTTATATGATTATATTATTATTTCTAGATGTTTAATTTTATTGTATTTTGTGGATTTTAGTGACCCTTTTATATATTTGAAGATTTTATAATTTTGTGAACAGTTGTTAAATGTTAATACCGTCTTTCTGTTGCTCACATTCGGTGGGAAGAGTGTTTCAAGCGTGCTATGATAAGATAGTCGACCAATTATTATAAGGTAAATTTAAATTTAATCAATTAATTACTAAAATATTATATATATATATATATATATATATATATATATATATACATATTTATCTCTATGTGTGTGTTTAATGCAATGTCATATTGACTCGGAGCTTTAATATAAGAATTTCGGCTTTGAAGGAGAAGTTTGTGAAGCAAGCATAGGAGGAGATTGATCTGAAAGCATATAAGATAAATGTTAAGCGTTATGTTGTTATTGGACTTAATAATATAATTAGTTAAATTAATTTATTAAACTTTATTGTTATTAAGAAGTGAGGAAGAAAGTCAACAAATCCTTTAAATTTGAGGAAGAAGACAAATAAATTTAAAAGATAAGATATGTTTTATTAAAAAAATTAATATATAATTTAATAAAAAAATTAAAATATAATTTAATATTTAACTGCAATTTAGGTTGAAAAACATTTAGCTTAGAAGGTTGGGGATTAAGGAATTAGTGTGGCAAGCAAGCTAAGCAAGGTGAGTAATTATTTTCTTTTATGCATTAAATTAATATTTTATTAAATAAATAATTGATAAATAATTTTAAGAAAAAAGTATTTCAATGATATCTGACATTTTGAAAGTCTGAAATGATATCACAAATGAGAGAAAATAATTGTCATGTGAATGCATATTTTAAAGGATTTTAATTAATATGAAATATTAAATAAAATATTAAGTCATACAAAATTACTCACAGATGGTACTGATAGGGAATGCAATGTACCCGTGCATATTAAGAAAAATGATAAATATGCACCTTCAGGTATAATTTGAGGGTACATTCGGGTACATTTTGAGAGTACTTTCAGGTACATTGTTCTAGGGTGCTTTCACGTAAACTTTTTAAGATATCTTTCGATATGAAGGTAATCTTAATATGTCTATTAAAGATGTTAAAATGATAAATACTTAGTGAAATAGGAAGGGATAAAAATTAAAGTGAAATTTGAAGGTTTTATAAATTAACGAACTGCATTTTTTTTTTCATCCACCCATAGCATAAGTAGCATAATTTAATGCATATTATGATTATAACTACTCACTAGGTCAAATTTACAGTTGAAATTAATATTTTTTTCAGAAGAATAAAAATTTTAAGTTAATATGTCTGCTAAGAGTGATTTGATCTATAAGAGGAAGACTGTAACTAATATGTATTAGTTTAGGGGTGTTGTAGTTTTTTTTAATTGTTTCCTTCATATATAAATAGATTATTCTATTATTCTGTACTGGTTTCAGATGTTTTCTGATTATATTATTATTTTTGGATGTTTAATTTTATTGCACTTTGTGGGTTTTGGTGGCTTTTTTATATATTGTAAGATTCTATAATTT
>NW_018165492.1:12301-56533 GCF_001263595.1 Phalaenopsis equestris
CACAATTTTGATCAATAAATTGAGCTCAAAGTCATCGGTAGCCTAACCCAAACCCAACCTTTAGCCATGTTGACCCAAATTGAACCCCTCACCCAAAATGGACTTAGTCATGCCTAAGCCACCAAATTGATGACACCACAGCCTCCAAGTGCACCATATGGACCAGTATAAACTCTCTCAAACCATACAAATAAGCTATGGACCAATGGGTCCCTAAATTAATGGATCTTAGCCCTTTTTTGGGCCCTAACCAAAAATCTCTTCTATCATGACAAACCCTTGGAGGTAAATTATAATTAGGCCTCCCACTGAATCACTTGACCTTCTGGCCACCGTACCTGGCCTTGTCGGCCGGCCTAGTGGCTGGAAAACACCAAAACCAAGAGCTTCAAGCTTAAATTCAAACCCAAAACACACCCATTTTAGCTGCCCAACCCTGATTAGCCCTTAGCACTTTGAAGCCTTTCACCTCAGCTTCACATTGCACCCAATCGGAGGCCATGACAGCCACCCTAGGTTGTTTTACTTAAACCCCTCCTCCTTGGCTAAAAAGAAGAGAATAAAAAGTTTTCTTTGGAGAAACTCTATTGAATTGTTTCCAAAGCTCCTCCAAGACTCCCTAACCCCATTGCAACCATCCTTTGGCCATCTCCCCCATCACTTGAGCTCAATTTTTGAACTTAAAATCAGGGAAAATTTTGGCCATCCTAAAAAATCCCCCAAATCCCAAATTGATTTGATCTTGAGCTTCACCAGAGCAAGAGAGGAAGATCCCCATCAAAATCCCCCTCTGATGAGCCCTCTAACCTATCCCTAGAACAAGGTCGCTCCACCCTTTGATCGAACTCATACTTGGAGCTTTCACCAGAGAAAATAAACACATTCAAGAGGTTCACCAAACTCCACTAAAGCTTCCACAAGCACCCAATCGAGGCCTCACCTCTCGGGCAAAGGTATAGCTCACTAACCCTAATTTTGGGCTCGATTTGGTCTTTTGTGAAGAAAACTTGCAATTCGTAACATTGTAGCCGTATAGATATACTTGTCTTGAGTAGATGAAGGTGTAGGAACAAACTCAAAGTGATTTGTTTGAGTCTAGGCTGAGATCTTAGGGTTTAAAGTTGGGCAGTTCACGGGTTCTGGCTATCGGGGATGATGACGGAGAGCCATTTGATTGAGCGTGTATCAAATGAATGGATGAGATCGAGTTGGACGGAGCCTTCATGCATGAACAGCGGGACTCATGGCGGCTAAATCAGACAGCGGCGTCGAACCAAGAAGCGACGCGTGGCATTTCGGGGAGGATGAGGATGATGCAGCGTGTGACTGGGATGAATAGAAAATTAAGATTTTTCTTGATTAAATAAATAACAGATCCTTAAAAATTCATAACTTTTCATAGAAAAATCTTTAAAAAAAAATACCCTCTTGCTCAGTGAACAGAGGAGAATAATTTGGACTAAAAATAAAAATTATTTTCTTATTCCCTGATTTTTAATGAATTAAATACCCTCTATGGTATTTTAGTTCTCCATGGCTTAAAACATCTTACCATGGCTTGAAACTTTCAAGGCTTGTTTCTCATCACAGAGGAGATATTCTCTAATTTTTCCAAAGTCAGAGGGCATCTCTATGTTTCTTACCCTAATTTTCAAGCTAGGGTGCCTATTTTGGCTAATTTTAATTATATAAATAAAAATATCACTTAAAAAATTATAGGAATAATTTTAGTAGGTTTCATGTGGTCAGAGAAGTCTAGAAAAAAATATTATGATGCTTTGAATTACCTTGTACATTTCCATACTTAATTAAATGCATAAACCTTAATTAATTTATGTAAATTACACACTTATCAAAAATTGACAAAATCACTGTCCATAAAAATCATGCTTGCTCACAGTAAAAATATCAAAATTATTTGACTTAGTCTAAGCACTAATATAAAAATAATTATATTAAGTTAAATATGCTTAAAAAAATTATAAAAAATTTTTTTCTGAGTTCCTTATGATCAGGGGCATTTTATAAAAATAAAATCCATTTTTTTGTGAAAATATTTCATTTTTAAATTATATTTTGAATTAAAATAATTAAAATAATCAAAATTTCTAAAAATATAAAAAATGGTTCAAAATGAGTGGAAATGTCCCCTGATAAGTTAAAATTCATTTGGCTATTTTTCCTAATTTTTCTAAGTTAAAAAAATAAATTTTAAAATCTCAAAAATGAATTTTTCATATTTTTCATTAAGATAATTATAATAAATAAATTAAAAAATAACAAAAATACCAACTTGGTTCTCTAAGTTTTTTGAATTTAGAGAAGTCTATTAAAAATATAAAAGTAATTTTTTTTAATTAAAACATTATTTTCTATTTGATTTAATCATTGAAATTGATTAAAAAATTAAATGATAGTCATAAAAATTTAATTCAAAGAAATCATGAAATTTTGTCTAAGTATTTCTCTGACCTTAGGTGACCTCTAATAATTTTTCCATAAACACAAACTTTATTTTGGATAATTAAATAAATTAACCTTTGAAAATCCTATCTTCTAAATTTAAATAATTAATTAATTTAAACTTGGAGAGGTCCACATATTCTCCTCCAACATTATAATTATCTCATCGATATGACACTCTAAACCCTCAAAGTCATTTGAGTTATGTTTAGTGAGTTATGAGGTGAAGTACCCCAAGGGCAAAGTGGTAATTTCAGACTTTGGTGCCTTAATCAGAATTTAGGATCAACCAAAGGGAAAATGGGTAATTTTGATCTTAATAAATATGTTTGGATGATTGAAATACAATGGGATTAAAAGATAGAAACTTACTCACCACCCTTGCACAACATCAACAAAATCATAATTCTCCTAATTTTTACAACTTGGAAGTCAACTAAGATCAGACGATTCTTAAGTGACGAGCTTAAGTCGTAAAGATGAAAATTCACTATTCTTAAGCCCAAAGTTAAGGATGGTTTGACCATTTGATAAGAATACATGTCATTTAAATCAAAATTTTGGTAATCACCTTTTCACCTATCATGATTGTTAAAGGCTTAGTAGCAACATAGGCTTAGTAGCGACATAGGCTCAATATCTAAATTCAATTGATTGGATTTAGAAGACAACATATTGGTTATTAACATCTTTCAATACTACAAGCCTGACCTTAATTGTGGGAACCACAATCTTAAATAACCTAAACTTGCCTTAAGGGCACCCATTTACATAACTTTTAAATGAAACGTCAATTGACTAATCAAGTATTCTATCCTTGAGATAATTAAATTGTCAGGTTCCACTGAGCAACGAGGTATCCACACTCTAAACTCGGATGGTTAATGGAACAATATGATAAGTTCAGAAATGAACTCAAAATAATTCAGAAGATCTTCAAAATAGTTTAGGGCCATACCCCGAACACTTTAACATTTTAAAATCTATTGGACATTCTGAAAGTTGAATTGGACTTATCATATTTTGTTCTAAAATTATCTAATAGGATCTTCTAAGATTCAATAAACTCATAACTTAGGTTTGATAGCTAAACAATAGCTAAACCTTCATATTCATATACTCTTGCAATTTAAATTCCTTACAAAATTATATACATACCTTGCAAGTACTGACCTTTCAAGTGGTGGAACGTGAAGACTCGCCAGGTATGCTTTTACAATTTATAATACCGTCTTTTCTTGTACTTTCCACACTGTATTTTTACACTTACAAAATTTGCATGTTAAATAATGATGTCACCCACCTAAAACCATCAGGATAGCCACATAACCATACCCAAAAACCAAAACTAAAATCAACCAAGATAAAATTCGCTGCAACAACATTCAAAATATCAACATTCAAAATATAAGACAACCCAAAATTTAATCACAAACATCACAAAACAACAAATGCAACTAAATTAAAACATCTTTATCGGATGATCGGGAATCCCTCAAAGGAGGTAACTTACAGTTGTTAACGAGGCTTCTCATGATCTAAATGAAAGTATGGAACTCATTAAGTTGAGTTTAGTAAATTCATTTGGATGATGTGAATCTAATAGAAAATAGTGGTACCGGAAGGAGGGAACCGTAGGATCCTAACCGGTGTCGCTCTAATCAACTTTAATATGCCCCATAATATTTAAATGATTATAACCATAGAGACATATGATTTGACATTATAACTTGACATATTAGAAAACTTAAACTCCTCATGACAATGAGCTTGGAGCTAGCATTTTGAGCAGCACGACCATCTTCATCGGCAAGAGGATCTACAATAACATATTTTTTCTTAGAATTAAATAACAAGCCATAAGATTTCAAGATTGTCTGCCTAGTGTGACATAAATCCTCACATTTTCTTTAGGTCTTTTGTATAGCTCTGTTGTACAATATAAGCCCTAACTCGTCTTAGGATTCCGAGGTTGTCGTTTGTCAGAGGTTGTCGTTTGTCATGATAGGTTGTCGTTTGTCATGATCTAAATCCTCACATTTTCTAGGCTATTTGTGTGATTGTTTCACATAAATGTAAGTTCTATTTCACACGAATTTAAGCCCTAACTAATCAAATTGGCAGGATCAAACATTTAAATAATTTCTCCTAAAAAATAAAGCCAAACCATTGGGTAGCATGGGAAGTCACCAAGGTTCTCCTCCGGATCTATGATATCTCCTAGTTCTTCGTTTTTTGGATTCCATAATAAATGTTCCAAATTGAGCCATTCCCTTTTCACTGAAAAGTTCTATCCTTTTGATCGCTTTGAAGATAATATTCCCTCATTTTTATCGAGAGTTTTCTTAGATGACTTCGGTTATCTAAGATGTAATTAACTATAGGGGTTTGCCCTTATAGGAAGATTTTTCAAACCCAGCTTAATATAAACTCTATTTAACTCTCTGTATTAAATAGGGGAACTTGTCGACAAATAAAATGGTTTCGCAGACCAAACAAATGTCATATATTTCTTACTTTAGTTGATCGAGCCTCATCCTCAAGTCATGTGTTTATCCTTCGGGATAGATATAGGGTTACATATATATATTAAACGCCTTTCCAAAGCGAGCGACGAGATTCTAATTTTGGTGGCCGACAGCTTCCAACGGGCAACTCCACAACAAAAATAGTGCCGACCACGCACAAGAACACTTTCTCCTTCTTTGTCTTTTACGACAAGATAGTGGTCAGAAAGGGAAACAAAGAGAAGGAAGAAGGATAAAATGAAAGAGAAGAGGTGAAAGAGGAAGATGGAAGCCAAACCAGGGAAAAGATCTCTCCAGCCTCTCTAAAAATCCCTCATAGATCTCCCATAGCTCACAAGTGCTCCCCAAACCAAACTTGCAAAAATGGAGTCTGATTCCACTGAAGGTCCCTGCTTGCGGAGATATTACCTGAGCTTAATTCGTGAAATGACAACTTTCTCCATTAGAAAGTATCCCAAGGGAGCCAAGATCTCATTTTTGTTTTTAGAACCTATCCATTGATTCCACTTCAACCCATGAGATCTTGGCTCCCTGAACAAAGTGGATAGGGCGCCTTGAACCCTAACTTTTTCACTGTTTATGTGGGAGGAATCCATGACTTCCATTGGCCAAGGAAGGCTCTAGAAAGATGTGTTGTGACTTCTAAACACTAAAATAGGCACTAAATATGTCCCATGTCCTAATTGAGCCCTTTCAATGGTGGGTTCTTCTGGGTAAGGCTAAATCACCGCCAGCTTCATGCCTAGAACAAGTGCTAGAGAGTCTTGGATGAATGTATTAAGCTATGAGAGGGTACGGAAAGAATACAAACTATCTCAAATTGTGTAGGTAGACACTTTATATTAAGACATCAAAAAGTGATGTCAACAATATTCAAGCAAAGTACGAAGCTTTGATTGCAAGGCTTTATCTGGCGTATGAAAAAAGCGCTTGGGATTTACTAATTACTGATTGTTGATTGTGAATCTAGTCAATGGGTAATTTGAGGCTAGAGATGATTTAACAGCTAATTACCTCTTCATAAAAAAGAAGGAGATCGAACAATTTAGGAACTTTTGAATTGAGCATGTTGGTCGAGAAGAAAATGACATTGCTAATATCCTATCAAAATGCATATGTTTGAGAGGGATGTCGAGAGGCTTATTTGACCAACAATTTAGGAGCCTAAGACCATGGAGGTGACATTTGATGGAACAAAAAGTTGGATGGATTCGTACAACCTCTTTCTAGAGACTGAAAAATCACAAAAAACATTAAAAACAAAGCTACACTGTATTTGATGATCGAAGGAAAGCTCTTCGGGTGGTTGGTTACTACATTGTACTTAAGATGTTTGAAAGATGTTAAGGCACAAGAAGTTCTCCAGGATGTACACTCCGAAGGATGTGGAAGTCACATTGGAGGTAAGACTTTGGTCTGTCAGGTGGAACAACAAGGGGACTTATGGCCTATACTTATGAAGAATGTAGAGGAATTTTCAAAAAAAAATGTGTGCAATGCCAGAACTATACACTTTTGCATCATCAACTGGCTTGAAAGCTTCAGCCAATTATCAACCCTTGGCTGTTCGCCACTTGAGTATTAGACATCCTCAGGCCCTTTCCTTAATTGAAAAGCCAACAAAAGTTTCTCTTGGTAACGATCAATTAATTTTTGAAGTGGATCAGGGTTAAACAACTTGCTCAAATTACTACAAAGGCGGTTCTAAATTTCATTTGGCCATATCTCATTTGTAGTTATTGATTGTCATTGTTCATCATCATTGACAATAAAACACAAGTTTCCTACTAACGAGTGAATGAATTTTGCGCATGTCAAGGGATTGATCTAAAATTCACTTCAATTCATCAACTTCAAACAACTTAGCAAGCTGAAGCAAGTAATAAGATCATTCTAAAATTGTTAAGAAAGAAAGTCGAAGGAGCCAAATAAAATTGGACATATTTTCTACTATAGGTACATTAGGTCATCCAAACGACACCTTTAATTGTGACTGGTCAAACCCCATTCATGTTAACTCATGGGATGGAGGCAATCCTGCTGGTTGAATACAACCAACCAAAGAATCATCATGGCTTCTTTGTTCACATAAAAGAATATGGCTGAATGACACGAGTCTAACAATGAGAGAGCAATGTTAGCTCTAGATCTCATAAAATAAAAGTGAACTAACTCTTCTCTTTGACAGGAAGTAGTGAAGAGAAGAACTACTCAATGCTTCAAAAAGCATCTTCGATACAAGATATTTATTTGAGAAGAATTAGTTCTGAAGAAAGCCAACCCAGTTGCTCGTGGATAAACAGGTTGCAAACTGGATCAAACTTAGAGCGACCCATACGTAATCAGCCAACGAATTTTTTCTGGAGCTTACAAACTAAAGACTAATGCTAGGAGGGAACTCCCTCAGATATGGAGTGTAGATGATTTGAAGAAATTTTCCCCTTAAAAAATTTTAAAAAACTTCTTATGTATATGTTAAAGGGAGTATTGATACCAACAACTTGTAAACTAATATTTTATCAATACAATAAAGAGTTTGTTTTAATAATAACCTCAGGTCCCTCTGACACTTGGGAAATTCAAACCGATTGAATAACCACATAAAGCTATATAACAGTCAACTTCAACCCTCGCGGAATTAAATTTGATCGATTGATAATGTATTCATAAAAGCGATCGATTGTAATGTTGGTAGACCAATCAGTAATTTACATGGTCTTTAAGTTGCAAATCCGTGTCTACAGTAAGATGAACTTTTTTGAGATGGTTTTGTACTCACTAGCGACAAGATCCACGAAAGAGTATAGTGTAAATCATCTCTTAAACAAGTCCTGAGGGTTACCCTCACGTGTAACAACAAGATCCGTTCGTAGTGTATGGAGTAAACTCGACCGGGACGGAGATTTGATTGATCAAATGAGACAGAGCGAACATTAAATAAGGCTTATGAAGAACAACCAATTGGAATACTAAACAATTGATCGATTTTAGTATTAAATAAGGCTTTTGAAGAACAACCAATAATATTACTAAACAATCGATCAATTTTTAAAAATTAATAATCGATCGATGTAAAATCACTCCATCCGAGTTTGAGATTTAGCTCTAACGGTGATTCAATATTCATTATCAACAAGATTGGTAGTATATTTGAAATATCACCCAGATGCAAACCTCTTTGAAAGACGATAATCTGATCAAATGATCAATATGGAAGAAAAATAATTTCCATCGATCGATAAACAACTACATACTCACTTCTAAGGTAAGCAAACAATCGATAAATATTTGTTATCACAAGCAGATAAAAGAAAATATGTTGAAAGATAACATCGAACGTAAGATTATTTTAAATAAAAGAAATTACAAAATTGTTTACAATTTTTCTTCGACAAGCTATCTAAATACAAAAATACAAAAAGTTTTTAAGTACAGAGAAATTCAGCGATTCATCGATCAATCCTCACCGTTTCTGTTGGGGCTCTCATCAGTTTCTTCTTCTTTCAAAGAGTCATTTGGCTTATCTAAAATGAGAGTTGCAAATTTGTCTCATTGGAAAACTTTGCATTGATATTGCCATTGTGTATTAATCTTTTGTTAGCATAATCCATGCCGTAGTGATACTTCTTTGCAAGTTCGACCATGTGTTCTTCATTAGAAATGGAGGGGGAAACAATTGTTTTCAACTCTGTATTTTCTTTCATTAAAGCATCCATCATTTCAATCATCTCATTTCTCTCAGTAAAAAAACTATCAATTTTAATACTGAGAAGATCTCTATCATTCTGAGCCCTTTTAAGGTCAATGTCCAATGAAGTGACTTTATTCTGTTTATCGATCAAAGAATACTTGGCTTCACCTAGAGCCAACCCTTGCAGGTGTGTCACTTGCATCGCCATCAAATTAAATTGAGATGAATGTTGCAAGATTTCTTGGTAATTGAGCCTCTTCAAAGCTTCGTTGTATTTGTCAGATCACATCACTTCCACCAGAACTGATGGAATTCTCTCAGTCTCAACAGCGTTAGAGAACCAGTTCTTAGAAGTATCGATCAGATTGAATTGGCTATTAATGTCGACCCATAATCTTTTCGCTTTCCCTTCACTATAAGACACTTAAAGGACTCTCTCTTTCTTTTCATTGAAGGGGGAGGAGGAACATCAATATTTTCCATCGTCTC
Source organism: Phalaenopsis equestris (assembly GCF_001263595.1). NCBI lineage: Eukaryota > Viridiplantae > Streptophyta > Magnoliopsida > Asparagales > Orchidaceae > Phalaenopsis > Phalaenopsis equestris. The sequence continues at coordinate 21,473 of NW_018165492.1, forward strand.
CTTGCATTATTGATGCATCATTGTTCTTTCGGGATACAACGAAGGATCATAGCCAGAAAATGGCTCTGTCTTTTGTTCGGATGTGGATCCAAATAAGGAAATGGGGTCAAGGTGGCTGGCTCTGGTCCTCCCCGATAGAGCTAGGAAAGATGGATCGACTGGACGTGAATGTTTTGTAAAAGGAGAGGATGGTTGATGATCAATCGAGAGTAAGTTGATTGGTTGATCAATTTTTGGCAATGAGGTACTTGGCACCCTAGCTCTTTCGCAAGCTTCTTCATCAGAGGCGCCAGACCTTAGAAAAGATTCATATTTTATGCCTTTGATTTTCATGCACCCAACAAATGAGATAGAGCAATGATAGTGACTTCACCCGATATAGTGTTTTGAACTACGACCGAAGTTTTATACCAAGAAGAAATAAATTTAGCACCGCTAGTATTGATCATTGTAGTAGCAACACAACTAAAAAACTGAACTTTGATGAGGTTACCTTTTGAAGATGATAATTTCATATCCTTTTACTTTGGGACCAACTTCTTTGAGATCATTCTCGCTTAGGTAGCTTCAACATCGTCAGAAGCAAGCCATAGATGACTGTCATTTGGACCTTCAATACTCAGTTGATGATCCCCTTGACCGTGTATTGAGGGACCAACAATCGACACCAGGTGAGCATTGCTCTGACAGCTGCAGCTCCTTTGACAAAGACTTGATCTTGTCTGTCGAAGTATATGTCAGCTTAGAGGGAATCCCGCAGCCAGCGGTGTAGGAGCCAACCACAAACTGCTTCTTCCATCCTTCACCTTATTCTCAAATCCAAGCAATTGGAGCTTCTTCCCATTAGAGAACATGGAAAACACATCCTTGCCAACTTTAAATGAATAAAAATGATTAAATAGGTCATTCGACCAAGGTACTTACTTACGACAGTAGAAGATCACAAAAGTCAAGATGACGACAAAGGAGTTCAAGAGAACTTGTGCGGGGATGACTCCATTTCAGTTGAAGATGCCCTGCAACTTAGAGCAGAGAGGCAACTGTAGCCTATATTTGAATTGATCTTCATAAAAAATCAAATCTGAGTTGTTTATCGGTCGATTGAGTCCTTGAATTTGTCACAGAGTGATTGAACTGATCTTCATAAAAAATCAAATCTGAGCTATAGTTGTTTATCGGTCGAATGAGTCCTTGAACTTGTCACAGAGTGATTGTTCGGTAAAAGATGCAGGACTTATGTAGTTCCTTCACATCCGTTGCCATCAGTATGGAAGTGTCGATTGCATGATAAGTTCTGAAGAGTGTTGTAGAGTACTTTAGAGCCATTGAAAAATCACAAGTGAAGAGATATGTAAAAAAAAATCAGAGAAGAAGCACAAAACTGTAAGACGCAAAATGACGGTTTTGGACCCTATTTATAAGTGGGCACGGAAGTCGAAACGTCTCAAAAAGATAAGTGTCACACCAAACATCATTTCCATGTTAAATAAAATATTATTATATTAAAAATAAAATGATTATAGTTTTTGAAGAAAAAACTTAATGAATGGGTCTTCCGTTGCTTTAGCCGAAGAAAATCCTTATTGAAGCATCCTTCAGAAGATCAACTCTCTGCCTATCCTAATTTGATCCATTCAGGTGAAAAATTTCTGGAATTTATTCAGAACAGTCGACTTTCAAATGGGCCCTAACAACCCATATATCAATCAATTCACTATGAAGCACAACAACCTCTTCTTCCAATCTAGCAAAGTGAGCCAGTAGCTCTCACATAAGCCTATCAACAGACTCTCTGATCACTTTCACTGAAGAGCTGACCATTTTTCTTATTCGGTGTTCCATCAAACCAGAGGATAGCTGCCGACTCTCCAAGTGCTCCTGTTGGGAGTTGCTAAATTGGTCGCTCGACTGGTACACGCCTTCATCAATCAATTGAAGTGATGCAGCAGACGGATTTTGCAGTTCAACTACAAGCTTTGGGGCGTAATCAACGAATATATTCTTGGACGACCCACATATAACATGATTCTCCAATGCAGTATGCTCATCTACATTAAGAATAATGCCAAGAAAGATGCCAAATTTAGAAAAATTTACATACCAAAATATCTATTTAATTCAGAAAGGGTAACAGAAAATTCATGTGTTCCTTGTGTCGGGAGGCTGCCATCCTTGTTCTGTAGTAAGGGTGGAAGAAAATCAACAACAAACTTCTCTTTCGATCCACCTTGGCCACTATTGGTTCCTTCAATGGGTGGAACAACTTGCAGATTTTCTTCGACAATCATGCCAATGCTTGGACCAAAAGTCAACACTTTCTAGCGAGTGTCAATATTCAGAGACTTCTTTGATGCATGACTGTCAGGACCTTCCAAAGAAGTGAATTGGTCGACCAACTCAGATTCGGGTGTCGACTGCTTTTTTTTCTTTACAATTCTCATTTTCTTATTTTCGTCTCTTGTGGAGGCAGGAAGCAAAAAATCTTTCAAAGCTAAAAGATGAAAGTCAATGTTATTCTTGCTTGAACCGTCAGCCATGATGTCACTCGAGGAGCCCAAGAGACGTTGAATGAAATGAATAAGCATAAGTCTTCAAGCCCTATGTACAGGGTTCACTTGGCACAAAACACAAGTAAAAATTAATTATTTAATTAAGTTTTTACTTACTGTGTCGTTTGTTGCATAATAATTTTCCTATCCATATCGTAGCTGTCGCTTTTAAGGAGTAAACAAATCAAGAAACTAATATGTATACAGAAAAAATGCCACATGAGTCTCAAGGGAACAAACTGCTAGGAATAGAATCTTAGGCCACCAAAGTTTCTAGCCAAAGAGTGAGATGTGGACTGATCAAGCAGTCGATCTACCATACAACGAAATTGACCGATGAACCTATTGACCGACGGACCTGTCACCGAATCGATTAGATGCCTTTTATCGATCCATCAGTCCGAAAGAGATCTCATATAAACAATCGATCGACATGACTAGTCAAAACTAAAGCATCTAGTGGTTATAATGTACTTTTCCCTCGATAGGCACGTCGATTCAGCCATTTGGGTAATTATTATAATCGTCCTCCTTTTTTTGCAACTATATTTTAGACCACACTCTCTCTCTCTCTCTCTCTCTCTCTCTCTCTCTCTCTCTCTCTCTCTCTCTCTCTCTCTCTATTGACTCTATCCTTTGCTCTTCCCCTTTCAACTCCAACTCTCAGGGCGTGTATACAAAAAAGACAAGTTTGGATTCAACTCAAAGTCATGTATATGTAAATATGAAATTTTAGGTGTGAGATATGTAAATACATTCGAATTGTATGCTGAGAATGTAGATTTCCCTATACTAAATTCCATAAATAAGAAAAGCATATAATAAGATTTATTTTTCTTTTGTTCTAAATCTGATTGCACTAGAATTAAGTACTCAAATTTGTAGCTAACTTTCCTAGAATAGGCTGTTGTTCATCTTTGAAAAGTCATTAGCATGGCGAACAGTTCCTGTGTTTGGGTGAATATCCCTATGCTTGAATGAATATGCTTAATCTTTGATGAATACTTTTTAAACTTTGTGAGTTCCTCTTAAATTCAACAAGAGCTCATATCGTATATATAATGACTCAAGTAAATTCATGTCGATATGAACAGATTCATATTAAAGATTCATAGATACCTTAAAAGTCCTATATGTTTCAATGTCTCTATCTGATCATTTTGGTCTTTTAGTTCCCCAATGTTCTTTTCCTCATAACGCATATTAAAATTATTCATAAAATCACTCATAACTTTTAAAACATTTAATCCAGTGCCACTGGCTAAAAAAAATCTTGCAGATTCCCAAATAAAAAATGACTTATCTGCTCTTTCAAACATGCGACATTATCTTAAACACCATATGTTTGTGTAAATTGCAACCATTATACACATTACCTCTTTTTGAACTTTGTTTATTGTCTCAGAAAAAACACTTTTGCTTGCAATTTGGAAATATAAGTAAGCTCTTGGGTATTTAGTATTGAAATTATGAAATGTTACAAGTGAAACAATGAAATAAACATACTAGTAGCTCTTTAGTACATAGTCTATCACTGGCTTGAAACTGTTAAACATGATGTAGTAAGCCTTCTCTGTTGGATGAATGGAGTCCCAAAAAATATACTTTGAGGCGTCAATGCACGTGAGGGACTTGGGATTGCAGAGCACCGCCGCTTCGACCAATCCGGTTCCACAACATCCTTCGGATGACATCATGAATCCTATGATTGTTTTCAGGTGAAACAAAGATAAATTTTATGAAAGAGGTTCGTTGAGGTTCTTGTATATAGATTAAGTGATGAAAAGCAGTTAATTTTTCTAGATCAAAGGCACCTAATGTGACAAAAAATGTGTTATAAATTGAGCTTTATGTTGCTGTTTTACTTAATGATTTTTCAAGTTGGTGCTCAATATCTTCTCAGCTTCAAAATGTTATCCAAGGAGCATTTGGTTGATTCGAGATAAAAGTATGTTTAAGACTTTATTTTCAACTTAAGAAACCATTTTTGAGGGGTTTAAAAAGTGTTTATAGAGCTTTAAAATCAATATTAATTATTATTTATGATACAATAGAATAAATTTATCATTTTTGAAGCAACCAAATGAGCCTTGCGAAGATGTCTCGGAACTTAATAATTCATACCATTTAATATTTTTAGAGAAGGTAAGTAAAAAAGCATTCATGAAAGCTAAAGGTTTCATTTGGTTGCGAGAAACTAATAAATGTTTTAAATACCAAAATGGGAAAAACTAAGATTTTGTCATTTGATTAGATGTAGACATTACCATATCTATATCATCACTAGGACTAAACTTTGTCATAAAAATTACATCCTACATAAGAAGGGTGTGTTTTTTTTTTATTTATTTAGCAAAGCAAATTTCTGTTCATTTTCTGAATAAAGAAAAATCTCCCAACATTTAAGTGAGAAGAAGGGAAAGGATTACCATATGAAGCTGGACTTGTTATAATATCAATAAGAGGTTTATATGAATCCACATAGAATATCTGAAGCTCGGTTGAAGAAGAAGAAGAAGAAAATTCTTGTAGTGTTGCTTGAAGCTTCTGGTTGTAGTCAAGAGCTATGGAATTGAGGGAGCTTATGCATCCTCTATCATGGATTCCATCATTTGCTTTGAGTGTAATGACAATGGGAAGACAACCCATTGGTGGAAGACCAGCAACCACAATTCTGTTTGCCCCAAAATTTGATAAAACCTACAATATTAGTAATATTATTGAATCATTTCATTCTAATGCTTATGGGATAATCAATTTTTGTTTCATAAATTTTTTGAGTATAGGAGTAGGAAAAGGAACTGATTACATTATAGTAGTTAATTAAAGAAAATTGAGTGGTTTGGTTGAAATTGAATGAAAATAAGGAATCAAATTATATTTACCTAAAGTTTTTTTTTTTGCTTCTAAAAATTATTTGTGACAAAAAATGAGCATCACACTATCATTTCTAATAGCTAGATTGTTATAGCTATAAATTTATTGAAATGGAAAAAAGATTTTTTTTGAAAATCAAATCGATTCGGCTAAATTTTATTAGTTCAATTCATTTTTCTTAATTTTTAAAGTTTAGTTATAAGAACAATAGTGAAGAGACAAATCACAAACACAAATAAATAAATACGAAGATATACTTTGAAAATAATAAGATGAGAAAAACCACTAGAAAATGTGAAGAATTCATTATATATCAAAAAGAAGACAAAATTCTAATTAAAGATGACTTGGGATTTGACAGCTCACGTAACATAAGTTCGATAAAACCCAAATTACCACGCAAGCGCATGCCATCGCCCTCACACCCTTGCAATTGCTATTGGTGCGCATAAGAGCTTGGTTTATAGGTCCAATCATTCCGCTATCACCACGAATCCCATTAAATAAAATCCCAATTATTTAGGCTACACCAACAAAATTTTCAATTCGAGCCCAAGAATATATATCATCGACTCTAACCGTATTGCACTCTTATAATGCTAATTATATTCCACAAGAATCTCATCTTTGGCAACTGCTCACCATTCTACTTCATTTGGTATAGTTTTTTTGCACATAATAATAGAGCTGCTAAACAAAAGAAGAAAAATAAGAAGTTATTTATTTCATAATAAAATATAAAGAAACAAACCTGGATGAACTCCTTAACTTTATCAAGAAGGAAGCCCTGATAACCTTCTATAGAGTATTCTTTTCTTGTAAGAGGAACTGTTGAAAAAGCAATGAAGTCATTTGTGCCAGCACTGAGAACAAATACTGCTCTCTTTATGACTACCCTTGTCTTCATTCCAATCATCTGATCAAGCCTGTCCATATAGTTTCTAAAATAATCCAGTTGGCCAAGGACTGGAATCACATCCTGTAAGTTATGTTGGACATTAAGGCTACAACATGAGATGAGTTTGTCTTTTTTTTTTGTAAAAATTCATCATTTTTGTATGAAGAAATTAAGCATATTGAATTTGACATTAAGTTTACTCAATTTGGCACTTATGATTAAATGGGTCAACAAATTTGATCCAAATGACCCATTTAATATCTCATGTTCATTTAGGTACAAAGAAACTGCACTTCTGAGATAAATTCAAGTAAAATTTGGGTATTTTTGTCAATTTGAATCAGAACCGAAAGTTAAATAGGTCGAACCGAACCTATATGTTTTTGGGTTGGGACCATGTCAAATTGTTTTATGGGAAAAATTATAAAAAAGAACACCTTTTATTCAAAAATCAGCTAAATGACAAAATTATCCCCCATACTCCTCTTCTAAATATTATCTTCTTCACCTCACACCTTCTAGGGCTACAAATGAACCAGTGCACATGAAGAACAACACGAGTTTGACTCAATTAATACCTGAGCATATTTGTCCAAATTTGTAAATAAACAAATTTGAACATTTTTCAAAACATGAACTTTAAAAGAACCAAATCGAACATAGTCCGACTCGTTTATTAATGTTGAAAAAAAAGCTCGTTTTTTATTCAACAAATAGTTTGTTAATTGTTATATCCTTATATGATATATTATTTAAACTTAATGCAATTACTCTTTATTTTGTTACTTCAATGAAATAGTTACTTAATATATATATTTACAATATTAAAAGAATAGTTACAACTTATATATTATTTTATTTACTTAACACAAAATAATCAAATGCTAATATAAAACTTATTTAATTACTTATTTATTTATATTTATAAAATTATTTCTTAATAACTTTATATAAAAATCAAACTATTTTGAATTTTGAACTTGTTTACTAGCTTTTTTTATGAAAAATCAAGTATAAATTGAATATTAGACATGAAGGAGCTCATTTATTAGTTCAAATTAATGAAATAGCATCATAATTTGTAAAATTAGGGGGAGGTGCACACCAAAAAATATATAAAAGAGAGCATAAGCAAGGTGTTTATTGCTGCAGACATAGTTTGCTATATCCTTCCCACCACTATAAAAATCCCCCATCCCCCTCCTCAATTCCCTCCTCTCATCTCTCCTCCTCCCCTCCTCCCTGGCTCCTCTCTTTCCTCCTCTGATCTTCTTCTCCTTCTTTTTTTTTTTATTTAGTTATAATTTTTTGTTTTTGTAAATTTTTGTTCTAATATAATTTCATATGTGTAATTATGTTATTTCTTTTTATGTTAATTCTTTGCATCATGTTAAAATAATGCTCGTAAATTTCATAAATTATTTGTAATATGTTGAAATAATGTTCGTAACTTTCCTAAAGTTTTCAATTATTTCCGCTATGTTGAAATGTTACTGACGATAGTTTTCTTGAATTATTTAACACTTATAAATGCTACCTATAATTATTATAAATTATTTGTATTTCAAAATGCTCTTAAATTATTTGCGCTATATCAAAATACTAACCGTAACTTTTTTAAATTACTTATGACATGCCGAAATGCTCCTTGTAATTATTTTAAATTATTAGCAATATGTCAAAATTGCCACTAATTTTATATCAAAATTTATTATTTAAATATATATTTAAATATATTTGATATTTAATAAATAGATTTAATAATTTAAAGTTTGCAGTGATCTGTATATAGTCTAGAAACCCGACGAAATAAGGATACTAGTCTGTAGAAGTTTGAAATAGTATCTCAACTATCTAGTATATTAACAACCCATACAAATCTTACAAAATTATTAATTTTTTTAAGAAAATAGTTATAATAATTTAAACGTTGTATTGATCTATATATATTCTAGAAACCCGATGACTTTGGGCTACTTGCTCGACCGATGTTGAAATAGTCCTCAATTCCCTCCTCTCATCTCTCCTCCTCCCCTCCTCCCCTCCTCCCCTCCTCCCTGGCTCCTCTCTTTCCTCCTCTGATCTTCTTCTCCTTCTTTTTTTTTTTATTTAGTTATAATTTTTTGTTTTTGTAAATTTTTGTTCTAATATAATTTCATATGTGTAATTATGTTATTTCTTTTTATGTTAATTCTTTGCATCATGTTAAAATAATGCTCGTAAATTTCATAAATTATTTGTAATATGTTGAAATAATGTTCGTAACTTTCCTAACGTTTTCAATTATTTCCGCTATGTTGAAATGTTACTGACGATAGTTTTCTTGAATTATTTAACACTTATAAATGCTACCTATAATTATTATAAATTATTTGTATTTCAAAATGCTCTTAAATTATTTGCGCTATATCAAAATACTAACCGTAACTTTTTTAAATTACTTATGACATGCCGAAATGCTCCTTGTAATTATTTTAAATTATTAGCAATATGTCAAAATTGCCACTAATTTTATATCAAAATTTATTATTTAAATATATATTTAAATATATTTGATATTTAATAAATAGATTTAATAATTTAAAGTTTGCAGTGATCTGTATATAGTCTAGAAACCCGACGAAATAAGGATACTAGTCTGTAGAAGTTTGAAATAGTATCTCAACTATCTAGTATATTAACAGCCCATACAAATCTTACAAAATTATTAATTTTTTTAAGAAAATAGTTATAATAATTTAAATGTTGTATTGATCTATATATATTCTGGAAACCCGATGGCTTTGGGCTACTTGCCCGACCGATGTTGAAATATTACCTCGACTGTCTTGTTTAACAACAGCCCGTATAGAGCTTACACAATTTTTTATTTGACTATTATATTCTCGTAATTGCTAGATACTCTGTAGGTTATTATATTTCTTGTGTCATCAAGATCTTGTCTTGCACTTCTCTGTTAGTAAGGTACGAGTATTATTTTATCCATCTTAAATTTGTTTTAATGTAATATTACCCCTATCTTTATTATGACAACACAAAGTAGAATGACTTTTAGAGATATATGTCTATGAAATGTAGTGCATTTAAAACTACAAAAAACTTGGTTAAAAAAGCATAAACTGCCTAAGATACAAGTTTATGATTTCTATTACATATAAGTTTATACAACACACTAATACAAGTGTATGTGTTTATACTCTAACACATGAAATATGAATTAATTAGGTAAATAGTTTTTTCTAGTATGATAAAAGAAATTAGATTAATGTTTAGACATACAAATATGTTTATATTAATGATTAAATAAACAATAACAATGATTTAAACTTGTATTGATATGTAAATAGTCGGGAAACCCAATGACTCATGGCGACTGGTTCGAAGGAGGTTGACGTAGTATCTCGACTGTCTGGTGTGACAAAAGCCCATACAGACCTCATATAATTTTTAACATTTTTAAATTAGTAGTTAAAAATTCTCATTTATAGAAGATTAAATGAGTCTTAAAAGAATTAACCTTAATATTTTATCACTTTCACTCTCATATTTTTCTCTTCTTCATTATGGTATTCTTGTAAAAGGTTGCTCGATATTCTGTAGGATAATATTTTTCTCGTGCTGTCAGGATCTTGTTTCGTACTTTTTTATTAGAAAGGTACGAGTATCAATTAATTTTATCTTAAAATTGTTTAAATTCAAAGAAAATTTAATTACTTTTATTCTTATCCTGCATCACTTCTTATTATGACAACACAAAGTAGAATAATCCTTATGGATTTACAAATTGCATAATCCAGAAAAGTTAACGCTTATAACCCATATTCATCTTAATTTCCTATTAAATTTTAGCTCACAAGTAGAAATAAAATCAAATGTAAAACCAGATCAAATTAATTTTAAAATGTGAGTACAAATATGTCACGATTGTTAATATGTTTTGATGGTCACATAAGACTTTACTTCCACTTATGTTGGTGGACGTAACTGCCTCGTGCATGTGTCATAGTTAATAACATTAAATGAATTGAATAGAAAAATACTATATCTACTAAATATGTTTTGATGGTCACATAAGACTTTACTTCCAGTTATGTTGGTGGACGTAACTGCCTCGTGCATGTGTAATAGTTAATGACATTAAATGAATTGAATAGAAAACTACTATATCTACTAAGTCCTGATGGTCAAGATATACCATAAATATAGTTTGTCGATTGTCGGTGAGCGGCTGTTTTGCTGCAATTCTTATTGATTATGATGAAGTACGTGAATTTATGTTGTTAGACGCGAAAAAGGCCACAATAATTATTTTTGTCGACAGTGAGTCATTACTTGTTAGCGCTTCTGACATTGTTGATCCTTCACACCCTTATGTAGATCCTAGTGAGCATGCGACAAAAAAATTTAGGTACAAGAAAAATACATATTTTGTTGTTGTAATTATTAGAAATATGTACTATAAATTCCATAAATTCTATGAATTCTACTTTATAGGCCAACTCCAATTTCATTCAACACGTATGAGTTTGGATTTTATAGTATACTCGACCAACCAGTTAATGATTAGCATACACATTCATCGTTTGATCTAACACGTTCAATACACCCTTATATTAGTAGACGTGTTGAGCCTGTCACCTAACAAGAATTGTAAGGTGCGCACTTAGATTTTAACACCAAAAATTATGAAATCATGGATAGTGGCACTAATGAAAACTCGAGCGAGTGGTGGCAAACGAGTATTATAGTGGGCAAGATGGTGAGACGAATAATATATTACCAAGCCATGATTTATTACACCAATATGCAGTGCCAAACATAGAGATGTTAGATTTAACTATAGAGAACAATCAATTTGTAAGGCCAGTTCATACAAGTGAAGAGTGGGATGCAGTTGAAGATTATGATGCTCTCATAAATCAAATTACATGAAGATGATGTCATCCCAGATGTATTATTTGAGGGAGTGATATTTTTATGTAAGGATGCATTACAATGTGCTTTGAATGGTTGGTTGATAATGAATGACATAAATCATATTAAAATGACTTCAAATAAAATGAGACTTGCAGTGCAGCGTGTGCAATATAATCATAAATCTCATCCATGTCATAGGCGTATAAAGTCGTAAAAAAGTCAGTGATTAAGGGGTGCATGGAAAATATCTATAATTGGGGCATCACATACATGGACTAATCCAATTATGTCAACTGGACAATGAAATTGCACTTCAAACTTCATATGTCACTACGCGGTTCAGTTCTACGACAACAATTAGACCTGAAGCCTACATAAATCATTACTCGAATGGAGTCTAAATTTAATGTCAGTATTACATATATCAAAGAATGGGATGCATGTAGAAAGGCTATAAAATCAATTTTGGCAACTTTGAGTAGTCGTACTGCTCTTTATTTTGCTTAATGAAAGCAATATAGAGTGAAATTATGAGAATAATTTATAAAGTAGAAGTTAAAAATAATATGTATTTCCATAGTATCTTCTAGCCATTTGGCCACATTATATATGGTTAAAGAATTTGCCAACCTGTTCTTAGTATGGATGACATGTTCCTTCTAGGGAAGTATAGAAGGACTTTACTGGTTGCTTTAAGAAAAGAAGGAAATAGTGGATTGTATTCACTTGCATTTGCAGTAATGGAATATGGGAATACTGAGTCGAGGTTATAGTTTATTTTTGGTAGAAGTCGTTCAGACTTGTGAAGATATGTGTATAATATTAGATGGACATGCAAGACTAGTTTGTGTGCTTGCGTCATCTATGAGGAAATTTTGAAAAGGCATATGATGTTTTGCAGTAGGAGATGACAATAGTATTTGTGATAAAATATATTGGACAGAAAAAACTGATGAACTATGCACTTTTCATACACACATGAATGATATCAAATATATTAAAAAGAGGCATATGATTGGTTGAATATCTTGGAGTGGTCTTTAGTACAAGATGATGGCTCTCGATTTGGTGCAATGACAACAAATGCATCTGAATGTTTAAACAGGGCATTAAGATGTGCACGAGGTCTCCCAATTTAGAATCTTATATGTATTATCTATCATAATTTAGTAGCTTTATTTCTAAAATGACCAAGTAATGTGTCATAATGGATTAAAGAGGCAAGTTTAAATTTTGTTCCATGCACAAGGTCAATTCTACAAAGAATTGAGCACGAAGCTTGCCAGTTTTTACAACCTACATACATAAATTATCTTAAGTATCAGATATTTGATTCGGCTTATAGAGCATTTTGTATTGACATACTTTCTCCAGAGACCTGCTCATGCACATGCAGTAAGCCACAAATCTATCACATATCATATGTGCATGCAATTGCGGCTTTGAGTTCTAAACGTTTGGACCACAAAGCTTTTATTTGAAATTAATTCACCTTTGATTCATATTGTTAGACGTATGAATCATTATTTCATATGATACCCCAGAAGGAATAAAAGCCATTGTATAATCAACAATAATGTATCATTACTTTCTTCCCCCTCTATTTAGAAGAAAATAAGATTATACAAGGACACGTAGAATTAGAAACACAACGGACGAGACAAGAACTACAAGCAAAAGAGTGTGTGATTTTTTGTAAAAATAAGGGGCATAATCAAACAACTTTTCCCTAAAATGCAAATACAAGTAAGTTTGAATAATATATTCAATTAAAATACATCTTAACCTACTGTAACTTTTATTCACTTTTTGGCACATTTGACTTTGTATTTACAAGTAATTTGATTGTTTTTTTACATATTGTCAATGCAACAAGTTTGGGAGGTGTTGACCTCATTTTTGATGAGGTCTAGTTTCTCTTCTTTAGGTGCCTAGGATCTAGCCATATAACTTTCCTGTTGACTATACTAGATAACTTATTAAATGGAGCCTCCCACATAGCAATTCCAAACACATCTTTACTCCTCTTGTGAAGTCCTATCTGGGTGGTCACAAGCCCCTAAATGTCATTCGGGATGGTCACGACCAACATGTGGAGACTTGAGAGTGAGTTCCTATATGTTTAATCAGGCCTTAGTACAACCTTGGGTGACTTGGTCTTGGTCTCAACCTCACACACACCCAAAACACAAAAATCACATTCACTTGACCTATCCCCCACTCTTCTAGAAACTCATGTGGGTGGTCCTAAGCCCTTAGCCTTTGACCAGGAGGCCAGGACCAACATGTGGAGGATCCACAATGAGCTCTCCCATGGGTATTATAACCTTAGGGGAGGGGTTTCCATGGCTTGTATGATCACCATGTCCAATGAGCCTCAATTTCACCAAAACTTCACTTCGACCTCTTACCCCCAAACTTCCCCAAAATTACAAAATGCCCTTAGAACCCTAAAATTTCCAAAATCACCCAAACTCCCAATTCCTCACAAAAAATCATATTGAATCACTCCAAACAATTTCAAATTTCACGAAGTACCCTAATTTCCACAAAATTCACAAAATAAACTTATACAACCTAAAATTACCAAAATGCTCCTCATTTTCAAAAATTTCCCAAAACCTCCAAATTCAATCCAAACATCCCCAAAATCAAACCTAACCACCCAATCCCAAATGAAATGCCCCAAATTGACCCTACCAACAAATTTCATTAAATTGGGCCATGTAACCATCCTAATGCCACAAAATTTCTTTCCAAAATGCTTCATGACACTCTCCTTGATCAATTTGAGCCTTTGATTGACTTTAATCCAAGCCCAACCTCAAGCCCAAATCCCATTTTAAGATTAAAACCAAGCCTTTCCTTAACCATTTAATTTAATTTAATCCCAATTACCCCAGCTCATCCTAATCATGTGATTTGGCCATCTCAATCCTAGCTTACACCCACTTTTGGGCCATGGACCAAGGGTACCTTAAATCATGGAAACCCCTCCCCCAAATATGGTTAACTCTCTTATCCATGCCATTGGCCATCAAACCCCAAGCCTAATCACAATTAAATTTCTATTGACCTCCCTGAGCTAGCTAGCCACCACCCTTGGCCTGGTCGGCTGCTCTAGTGGCCGAAAATCCAAAACCGAGAAGGCCACCCATTCTTAAACCCAAAATTGAGCCCATCCCTTGTGGTTCCCTCCCATTAAAAAATTACATCGCTCAGCCCACCACCTCAGCTTAACTGCACCAACCAATGAGAGCCTGAGGCCTTCCCCTTGGCCGAAATCATAAATAGCCCCTACACGGCCAAATTTGATCATCATCCAAATCCTAGTGGAAACTCTGCCCAAATGCTTCCAGAGCTTCTCACACATCTCCTAAGTGCAATCCAACTGTACTTTCACCCATTCCCACTGTCTAAGCTCAATTTCACCACCCAAATCTAGGACCTTTTTGGCCACTTCACCAAACCTCTCAAAGCTTCAAATTGCCAATTCCACAAGCTTTGCCAGACTTTAAAACCACTTCACAAATCTAAAGCCCCCTCTCACGTGCACCCTTACATAGTATTAGAGCAAGCTCGAGCCACCCTTCGACCGAAATCATACATAGACCACACCTTAGTTCAAGGCAACACTTTGAGAAGCTTTGTGGACTCAAGGAGATCGTCTCCAACCAACCTAATCAAGGCCTCACCTCTTGGGCAAAGGAATAGCTCAAAATCCCTAAATCTTACCCCAATTTCATTAATTATGAAGTGAACTTGTATTTCATATGTATTTGACCATATAGAGAGGTTCGTCTCACTTAAATGAAGGTGTAGGAAAAAACCTCGAGCTATTTGGTTAAGAATTGAGTGAGATATTAGGCCTATAACACAAGCCTAATTAGAACAAAATTCTAGCCCAATTCAACCCAATTCCAATCCCAAATGAAATGCCCAAATGGAGCCTACCAACCAATTTCATTAAATTTGGCCATGTAACCATCCTAATGCCACAAAATTTCTTTCCAAAATGCTTCATGACACTCTCCTTGATCAATTTGATCCTTTGATTGACTTTAATCCAAGCCAAACCTCAAGCCCAAATCCCATTTTAAGATTAAAACCAAGCCTTTCCTTAACCATTTAATTTAATTTAACCCCAATTACCCCAGCTCATTCTAACCATGTGATCTAGCCATCTCAATCCTAGCTTACACCCACTTTTGGGCCATGGACAAAGGGTACCTTAAATCATGGAAACCCCTCCCCAAAATATGGTTAACTCTCTTATCCATGCCATCAACCATCAAACCCCAAGCCTAATCACAATTAAACTTCCGTTGATCTCCCTGAGTTAGTTAGCCACCATCCTTGCCTGATCGGCTGCTCTAGTGGCCGAAAAATCCAAAACCGAGAAGGCCACCCATGTCTTAAACCAAAAATTGAGCCCATCCCTTGTGGTTCCCTTGTATTGGACAATTACGTCGCTTGGCCCTCCACCTCAGCTTAATTGCACAAACCAATGAGAACCTGAGGCCTTCCCCTTGGCCAAAATTATAAATAGCACACTACGACCAAATTTGATCATCGTCCAAATCCTAGTGGAAATTCTGCCCAAATGCTTCCCGAGCTTCTCACACACCTCATAAGTGCAATCCAACTATCCTTTCACCCATTGCCACTGTCTAAGCTCAATTTCACCATCCAAATCTAGGACCTTTTCGGCCACTTCACCAAACCTCTCAAGGCTTCAAATTGCCAATTCCACAAGCTTTGCCAGACCTCAAAACCACTTCAAAAATCTAAAGCCCCCTCTCCTGAGCACCCTTACATAGTCTTAGAGCAAGCCCGAGCCACCCTTCGGTCGAAATCATACATAGACCGCACCTTAGCTCAAGGCAACACTTTGAGAAGCTTTGTGGACTCAAGGCGATCGTCTCCAACCAACCTAATCAAGGTCCGACCTCTTGGGCAAAGGTATTACTCGAAATCGCTAAATCTTACCCCGATTCCATTATTGTGAAGTGAACTTGTATTTCATATGTATTTGACCATTTAAAGAGGTTCGTCTCACTTAAATGAAGGTGTAAGAAAAAACCCCAAGCAATTTGGTTAAGAAATGAGTGAGATATTAGGCCTAGAACACGAATGGTTCTTGGGTTTGGATGATTCTTTTGTATCTTCTATTATCATTAAATTCAAATACCTTTTTAGAAATATGGTCTTATAATTCTATTTCTCGTTTTCTTTTTTTTTTTTTGTCCTAAGAATTCAATATATTTTTTTGTTGTTTCTATCTTCTTTTTAGATAATATTATTCCATTTTTAATGCATAATTTTAACACTTCCTCGACATGTTTTTAGTGCTCATGTAGATTATGTGATGTTACTAAAATATCATATATATATATATATATATATATATATATATATATACACACACACACACACACACACTAATACATAATCCAAATGTTCAACTATATTATCCATTTTTTTTGGAATATACTGAGTGTATTTTTTAATCTGAAAGACATAAATAACCATTCATAATGTCCTAAGGGCGTTGTGATAATCCAAATGTTCAACTATATTATCCATTTTTTTTTTGGAATATACTGAGTGTATTTTTTAGAAATATGCAGTGTATTTTTTAGAAATTGTCCTAAAGATGCAGTACATTTTGTAGAATCCTCATGTAACTTAATCTGCCAAAATCCTGATTTGCAATCAAATTTACTAAAAATATTTCTTATCTTGTATTAAATTTATTAACATATCTTTATCAGGTATTTTGCATCCATCATCTTCAGTATTATCATTTAATCTTTTATAATTTATAACCATTCTAGCTTTTCCTCTAAGAATTTCTGCATGGTTTCTTACCCTAAATGCGACTGATCTATGTTCTAATTTAGAGGCTCTAATTAATCCTAAAATTTTTAATTCTTTTATTTGAATTTTAAATTCTTCTTTTTCTAAAGGACTATATTCTATTTCTTTTGTTCTTATAATTAAATCTTTATTGATAATTGGTATATTAGCTAATTCTTTATTTCTTTCCCAATATTTTAAGGGATTTTCTCCTATTATTTGAATTTTTTCTGCTAATTGAAATATTTTTTCTAACGGTTTAGGTATTTGATAAGTTGATATTTTATCTTATTTGTAACAATAATTTAAATAGTTAGAAAGTTCAGTGTTCAAATCAAGTGTTAAGATTTTTGTTTTTGTTTTATTTATTTTTTCTCCACCATATTTTACAACATAACTCTGATGTTTATCAGTAGTTATAATTGAAGTTCATTTGCTAATTGTTAAGAAACTTTTTGAAATATTTATTTTTCCATCTAAACTTAATATAAAATTGAGTCCTAGAATAAATTCTTTTGTTTTGGCTTCATAAACTAGTATTTTTGGTAGACTATATTTTTCTGAAAAGTCTAACGATTCGTTATCAAGAAAAAATTGAATTTGGCTATTCATTAGAGATTTTTTAAATTGTAATTGTTGGTCTCGTACTTGTTGTGAGGTTGTATTTGTAGGATAATAATTTTTAAAATTATTAGGTAATAAGTTCTTAGTTATTACTGATGTAGTGCTTCCACTATCTATTATTGCTTGAACTATTATTTGAGATTTATCTTCTAAACTTATTAAGGCATTAACTACTATTAAAGAAGTTGGACGAAATGAGTAATTATTTGCTTCAGTTGTTTTTGTTTGTGTGACATCTATTTTATTTATTTCAGTATGTTCTTCTATGTCGTGAAGATCTGTATTTTTCTTCTTTTTCTGAAGTTAATAATTTTTGAGTATTTTCTTCTTTTTCTGAAGATTTATAGTTAACTTTAACTTTTTTATTTTCACTGCCATTTTTTGTCTTTCACTTTTATATTCTCTTTCTTTTTCTTCTAATTTTTCGAATTTAAAAAGTATTTTTTTGATATTAAGATTTATTTTTTCTAACTCAAAATCTAGTTTTTTTTATTTTTTTAGGCATATCAGTATAATCTTTTGGTTTTATGAAATCTCTATAATCTAACTTATGATTTTTCTTTAAACATAAATGGCATATTTCTATAAGACATAATTGACACCTATACCTATGATGTCTGTTTGGATAATAAATAATAAATACATTCTTTATTCATACTACCTTTTCCTAATTCAAATATATGATTACAAGATTCCATACGAAATTTAAAAATATTTCAAAAACTTTTATAGATAATAAATATTAACATAGTTCTTTGTATTGAATTATATGTTGCGGAATTTTCGTATTTCTCTACCTAATTGTTCAATATATGGAATGAAAAAAAAATGCATTCATAATTATAAGAACTTCTAGGAGATAAGAGGGCTACAAATATAGCTCACATTTCAAGCTCTCCTTGGACAGTTTAGGTCTTTTTGACAAAGTTTTTTATAGTTTAAAAAACACTATATTTCATATACATATAACTTTAGCCTAAATATACTTCTATTGTGTTTTTGTGATAAAAAGTAATACACCATAAAATAAATAAAAATAAATTGCATTGAGATTTAAATAAACTTGACATAAAACTAAATTATTCATACCTTCTTATCATGAAGCGTATGACAAAATCATGAAGACACAAGTAACATTTCAACACAACAAAAATAATTTATAATAATTTTGGGCAGTATTTCAATGCTTTGTTAATAGTTCAAATAAATTACGAATAGGGATTCGACATAGCAAAAATAATTAAAACATTGAGAAATTTACAGGCACGACGTGAGACAAAAATTTATTGGTAAAAAATTAGAGAATTGAGCGTATTGTAAAGAATTTTAAAAAATAACAAATAGTGTAAAAAATTAATGATGTGGATAAAACAATTTTCTTAAAAAATTGGGCAGCATTTTAGTAATTCAAGAATAATTTTAAGCAAAACTAGCATTATAATAGCCTAAAATCATTTCCACTTTGATCCAAATTATATTTATATATATATATATATATAATTAAGCTAATGTTATAATTACCAAAAAATGGTCTAATTAGGAGAGGAGCAGAAGAAGAAAGTCAAAGGAGGGAGTGAGAATCAAAGCAAAGGAGAAATCACCAACTAGGTGCAAATTGTGAGGAGGTATGTGGGGGAGCTTTTATAGGTGAAAGGGGGAAAAATTATTGTGTGGACAACGCACACAAAATTTGCGTGCGGTGTCCGATCTAGACTGTAAAAAATTTAGAGTGCGCCCCACTCTAAAAATAAAAAAATAAAAAAAAAATGTATTTCAATGGTACAGATCGGACACTGCATACAAATTTTCTGTGCTCTTTCACTTGATGTTACAAATTATGTTATCCTTTTATACTTTGGTCTTATTTTATTTGTTAAACTTTAATTTTTTAGTTAACTAAAAATTAATTGCAATTTGTTAATCAATGTAGAAATTGATTTTAATATCATTGTTAATGTGTAGAGTAAATAATAATAATATTTATAATAATATTTAATTGTCTAATAATATATATATAAAAGCGCCGCGCCCCCAACACTATCGCCTTTAACCTTTTCTAAATTTTTTTGAAATTCCATACTTCTTTTCATAATTTTCCCTAATATTAATAATAATAATAATAAATGTAATTTAAATAATAATAAGAAATAATAATATTAGACATAATAAAAGAACTAATAAAATATTAATAAGAATTCGAACTTAATAGTTTTTCACTTCTAGTTTTTCATTACTTATCTTTTTACCACTTGAAATTAGAGAAAATATATCCAAGTAAAATCAGCTTTATCAAAGTCGATTTAGAACCTGGCAGCTCAAAATCGATTTCTCAAAATCACTTTCAAATAATCACACACATAAACAACATAAGAAAACGCAAACTTTACCGTTATTTTAGCAGTGTCGGGATCAAGTCCAGATCCAGCTGATCCAAAACTGACACCAGTCATGAGCTCTTCTAACCCTAATGACCAGTCCAAGTAAGGAGGCAGCTCCTCTTTGATGCCTAAATAAGAAGCTGATTATAAAAAAGCCAAAAATCCATTAACTCACCACAGTAACAAACACTATTTTTTTTATAAAATAATCTGTATAAGCTGAAAGCTGAACTTACCCACAAAATCTGTAATGAGTTTTCCATTGGTGAACCTCCCAGTAGGAATATGAGTGAAGAAATCCCTTCCATATGGTGGAAAATTGCTCTTCATTGGAGTTGCAATGTAGTTATTGTTGCCGGCGTCGACCGTCGAGTCTCCGAAGGCAAAGATGGCGGAAACTGGGCTTTTCTGGCTGCCATTGATGACCTGAGATTTAGCTTTGGTGAAGGAGCAGAGGAGGAAGAAGAAGAGTGGTTTTTGGATCAGTTTGGAGAGCTTCAAAGCCATGGCTGTGTGCGGAAATAAGAATCTTTGGTTGTGGCAGCTATTAAAAGGCTTAAAATAATTTTAATATATTTGTCACGTGCAAGTTGTACAGAAAAAAAACAATATTTTATGTTCTAATTCTGTTTTTTTGTCGGCCTTTATCATGTGTTCTGTTCCTTTTTTTTTTTTTCTAGATTTTGTTTTCATGATTAATAGAAGATGTTTCAAAAGACCTTTGTGCTTGGATTTGTGCATCTGCTGAAGTTCAGTTTTCAGCATTTTCCCTGTTCTTTTTACTTGTTCTCAGTTTGTTGCATGCTCTATGGCGTTGGGCTTTAAAAGAGAAGCATAATATTAAGTTAAGTGTTGCGGAGATGAGAATGAGTTGTTGGATGAGTGGATTTAAGCTTAGAGGCAAAATGCAAAATGAATATATTTGGGATAGGGTTGGTGTAGCTCCAGTGATAGATAAAATTTGAGAGAGTCGTCTTAGATGGATTGGTCGCATTAAATGTCGACCATATGATGATCCTATTAGGAGAGTAGATGTTGTAGATGTTTTAGATTCTAAATGTTTTAGATTCTAATTATGTTAAGAAAGGTAGAGGTAGACCTAGGAAGACTTGGGCTTATTGTATAAAAAATGATCTTAATTTATTAGAATTAAATGAAAATATGACACTAAATAGGACGCAATGGAGAAAAAGGATTCAAGTAGCCGACCCCACGTAGAGGGAATACGACTTTGTTGTTGTTGTCTCTTCGTTTTTTCAACTTATTTTTCTAATTAACAATTATGCCAATATATTTGAATGAATGTTACATACTTTCTACTATTCATTACTGTATTCTCTCTACATTGCTCTCTTCTCTTTAATGCTCTATTCCTTGGTTGTGCCCCCAGATAATTTGAGGTTCAACATCCTAAAAGGTGTGGTGAACGTGGAGTCAAGCAGTCAATAAGATGAGGAGCGCAATAATAAGAGGACAATTCGAGAGACATAGTGAACGTAGAACGCATTGGGCAGTTTGTGGAAGAGTTCGTATAACTAGAATAGCATGAGTTGAGGACTCAGATAGCAAATCAGATGTCGAGACAGATGACAGAAGTCCCTAAAGCAGTCACAACTTTAGGAGTCATCGCGACTTTGGGAGATGAACACGCTCAGCGAGAAACATAGAAACCTCCTTGAGAAGAGGTGCCGACACATATAGTGAGAAGATTGAACCACGTTCTATAGAGAATCGAAGATTTAGGGTATCAGGATAGTGTCAGATCCGCCCCAATGGTGGAAATGCAATGATTTGGGTGTATTAAGGAGCCTCGACAACCGAAGAATTTGTTATCCCTCTTGATCTCGAGAGCTGAATCCCCGAAAAAATTTAAAATCCCGGCCTTAGAATCCCAATGAGCACCTTGTATCCTTCCAATGGTTAATCACAGTATCAGGATAGTGCAGGATTTGCCACAATGGTTGAAATACAACGATTTGGGTATATTGAGGTGCCTCGATAACCAAAGAATGTGTTATCACTCAAGATCTTTGGAGTTGAACCCTCGAAGAAATTTAAACTCCCGACATTAAAGCCATACAAGGGACAGTTAAATCCGAATGACCACCTCGAGTCCACCTATCATAGAATCAAGATAGTGTCGGATCTGCCCCAATGGTGGAAATGCAATGATTTTGGTGTACTAAGGCTTTGTGACAACAGAAGATTACTTTATTCCTCCAGATTTCGGGAGCTGAATCCCTGGAAAAATTTATACTCCCGACATTAGAATCCCACAAGGGACATCTAGATCCCAATGATCAGTTCGCATCCTTCCAATCATCAATGTGTCTGCTGAAGGTTTCTGATTCATTTAAATGTCGACTGTTCTTTACTACATTGAGATCATTGGGTTTAAGGTGGTTCAATGCATTATCAATCAAGATAATTGTATGTTTCTCAGACTTAAAGAAACTTTTCCTTGCACAGTTTACCAGTTCCCAAAATCTTAAGAAAAGCACCCAATACCTGTGACAGCTTAAGTAGAGGGCCAATGAGTCCGCGTTTATTTATTACATAATTTTAATGAGAAATGTTGGAGGTGAAAGAATTAAAACCCGACATGGTGAAAACTCAAAAACCTTAGGCTAGTATATTTGTCAAGTAATAATGTGAATTTAGAGTACCACATACCGACCATAGGAGGAAAGGGCTAAGAAATTATTTTAAAGAGTGAATCTCTAGTTTACTAAACATCTATACCTAGTTTAGCGTGATCAAAAGCAAGAGATTGAATTCATACACTCCTACTCACAAACAAAATAAAAGCATGACCTGCAAAATAAAGAAAAAAACAAGTGGAGAAATAAAACAACTCTTTAAGAGAGATGAGGTTCACGCCTCTTTGATTCAAGTATCATGGTGGTTTGTGGTTTTCCTAAATATTCCTTATGTAATTGTTATCAACATGGATAAAATGATCGTCTTAAGCCTATGCCTAGGTCATAAGAAGAATAAAAAACCATGAAGTTAAGTTTCGCTTAACCCCATGCTTCCCAGGATTCTTCTGATCTCCTTTCTAGGCTGCAAAATCCTAATAGGATATGATTATTTTACTAAGCAGAAGTTGTAGATGACAAAGGATGTTAACTACTTGTCTAGCCAGGTCAAAAGTAAATGAAAGATTAAGGTTTACATAATAACTTTCACATGAAAGCTCAAGAAAACATCATGAGAAAAATAATCAAAGAAAACCATAAAAACCATGAGACTTACATCAAATAGATGCACGAAAGAGAACTTAGCTCCACATGATAAAAAGAATGATGAAAAATAAGTCCATGAAAATCATTGTTGCATGCAAGACATGAAAGTAAATGCTTACCAAAAAAACTTGTACTCTCCACCAATATAGAAGCTCACCCTCTCATACAAACAATTTTCTCTCCTAACAGTAAGAAAAAAAAAAAGAGAAGATGAAGAAAAATAACCCTTAGGACTTCAACCTCAAAAAGGGAAGAAAGCCCTAAGAGAGAAGCTCTCTCTCACACCAAGTTCCTTAATGTTTGGCTCATGTCGCCCTTGATGATCCTAGCCCCCTTTCAAGTTGTCATAAATAAGTTTTTATAGCCCTAACCTTGGATTGGCAAGAAATTTTTTTCTTAAAATATTTCTTGCTTTGTAAGTGTGGTCATGCCCAAAATCGGCATGGTCACTCCATAGCTATTGATCAAGCGGCGTGGTCACGCCCAATCCCGACGTTGTCATGCCTAATCCTGATGTGGTTACGCCAGCATGTTGATTGGGAAGCGTGGTCATGCTTGATCTAAGTGTGGTCATGCTATTACAATTGATAAAGCAGTGTAGTCATCACAGTTTGGGTAGTCCCAAACTTGATTTTTTTTTGCTCTAAAATGCGTGCTCGATCTCCTATAACCTGCAAGTCACCAAAAAAACATTCACAAGCATAGAACCATGATAAATAAGAAATAATAGTAGGTAAAAAGTAGGGTTGTATGGAGTAAAAATTGTAAAGAATTGACTCATGTCACATGACACAAGCTGCCCTGACTCAAGGTCTGAAGTCTGAGAGGTTTCATTCTGATCTAGCTTGATGGAACCCAGAGTTTGGGCAAATTACTGGAGATGGTCTACAAATACATCAAGGCCTATGAGAACGTTCCCGAACCCGAGTAATCGACATAGACCCCATAAGAGTCCGTCGCAGAGTAATGGATGACAATCAAAAGAAAAGTCATACCCATTTGTCCGTTCATGATATGAAAATCTACAGTCCTGAAACAACAATGGAGCCAATCGTAACGGTAATCAGCGAGGTTAGGCGAGAAGTCATGACCATGTACCTACTTGATATCACAAATCGTCTGCCTAACACTATGAACAAACCAACATAATCATGAGGGCCGTCAGAATGCTCCTTTGAGAGTTTCCATGGCTGAAATAGCAGACCCCATTTAAGGTAAAGAGTATTTCAAGAAAGCCTCACCAATGAGAGCTGGAGCCTCCCTTTGCAATACCAGGAAATACTGTAAATACCACATAAATCTTGACCATGAAACCGAGGAATGTAGAAACTTCTAGAATTTGATCAAAGAATTGATCAAGGAAAGGCAGTCGAAGGAATTGTAACTTATGGAGCCGCAACCCAGAGGCGGTGGAAGGCCTCGATTGTGGTAGTGCCCGATGGGCCAGTACATACAAATGTCATCCATATAGTAATTGGTACCCACAATCTTTGGAGGAACTAAGTCATCCTAGTGAGCTAATAGTAAGAAACACCAAATACGACAACTCTGCACCATTACCTTTACCTCGAGGATAAAAACCCTTCCTCCCATTTTATTGACAAACACTTACTTGTCCTCAAAGGGGAACATGTACAATGACTCCATTGTCGTGACTCCCATGCTCAATAACTATCATGTAGAGAGCATCCTAATTGACACAAGGAGTTCTCTTAGTATTTCATTTAAATTTGTGTTTGACAAACCGAGTCTATCAAATGACAAAATGATTGTGCTTATATGGTTTTTTGAGTGAGCAAAAAGAGGCTCATAGAATAATTGGACTTGCAGTTAGCTGGGCAGAAGGTGAGAAAAAGTTCAGCTTCACCTATGATTTCTTTTACGTAGATTCCCCACTAACTTATAATGCCATCTTTAGTCGCCTACTTCTAAATAATTTCATGGTAGTAGTCTCTACTTGACATGTTGCAGTGAAATTTTTAGGAGATGGATAAATCATCACCATAAAAAAAAACTTAGAACAATCATCAGTAATGTGAAACATGACCCACTCGACATCCAAAACTTAAGAGGAGGGGGTCTTAAGACCAATGAGGCCACCCTAGAGATCCCACATTTGACAAAGAACTGAATAATTTTTTTCTAATCAGGGAAGCTTTTGATGAAAGACAGAGAGATTTTTAGATCCAGAGCATTCAGGAGAACTGAAACATTTTCACCTAGTTAGTGACATAAATGCTTGGCATACCAATCAATGCAACATAAAATTGATTGAACGTCAATCCATCCGTCTAACTAGTAAAGCAGAAGATCAAGAACTCATCTACAATGCTAGTGGGATCCATCCAAAAGGAGGTACAAAAACGAAAAGATGCTGACTACATCAGAGAAGTGCAATACCCTATGTGGATTTCCAATTTTGTGATCTCTAGAAGGCCAATGGAAAGTAGAGGACATGCATTGTCACAAACCTAAATTAAGGTTGCTTGAAAGATGGTTATCCTCTATCAAGGATTGATAACTTGGTGGATTCAGTGGTGAGCCACTTATAATTAAGCTTTTGGATGCATTCTCTGGGGCCTACAAAATTAAAATGCACCCAGCTGATGCAGAGAAAACTTCTTTTAGTAATAACAAAGGAATTTACTATTGTAATGTAATGAAAAATGCTAGGACAATGTATAAGCATCTTATGGATGTGATTTTTGCAATAAAAAATGAAATAATATTGAAGTGTATGTGGATGATGTGCTAGTTAAGATTCGGTAGACCAAACGATAGATTGAAGACCTAAAATAAACTTTCCAACACTTAGAAAATATTACATGAGATTAAATCCCTTGAAATGTACATTCAGAGCCATGACTGAAAAATTCCTCAGATACCTCTTAACCCTATAAGGGATAAAGGCCATCCCCGAAAAAGTCTCAGTACTCGTTGATATGCCATCTCCTCAGAATACTAAGGAGATCCAAAATTAATAGGTCAGATAATAAGACTTTGTTGATTTATTTCCAAATCATAGGATAAATGTGCTAATTTTTTTTTTAAGTTTCAAGAAAAGCCAAAAGTTTTAAATAGATGATAGAATGTGAAGAAGCGTTCGAAAGCCTCACACACTCTCTTGCATCTCCACCTTTGCTTCAAAGTCTGAAGCCGAAAGAAGAACTTTCTTTATACCTTGGGGTCGGACCAAAGACAAATAGCTCAATCATTGTTAGTAAAGAACTTGAGAAACAATAATTAGTGTGTTACACTAGTCAAGTCCTCAGGGACACTAAACTCAGATACATAATTATGAAAAATCTAACGTTTGCTTTGATCCTGTCAACGTAAAGGCTATGGCTATACTTTTAGGTACACCCAATCCAGGTCATTGATGACCACCTATTGAAATCCATCCTCACTGGACTTAAGTATTCCCATCCACTACTAAATGGGTAGTAGAACTAAGTGAATTTGACACCTCTTATGTCCCCCGAATAGCAATCAAGGCACAAACCAATACAAACTTATTGACATACTTGTTGAAATCATGGGAAGCAAAAAGAGAATAGATGACAGATGGACATACTTGGACTTTATTCATCAATGGCGCATTCAATCGATTGAGAGCTAGTATTGGGATATTCTTATGTAGCTCAATCAGGAAAAATATCTACCACTCGACAAAGGTAAGTTTTCTTATAACTAGCAATCAAGCAGTGTTCAAAGCTTTGATCTCAAGTCTCCGCTTAACTTTTAGGATGGGAGCCCCGCACCTACAGGTGAAGATGAACTCCCAGATGGTCATGAATCAATTCATTAGAGAGTATAAGGTGAGGATGAGGAG
Source organism: Phalaenopsis equestris (assembly GCF_001263595.1). Taxonomy (NCBI): domain Eukaryota; kingdom Viridiplantae; phylum Streptophyta; class Magnoliopsida; order Asparagales; family Orchidaceae; genus Phalaenopsis; species Phalaenopsis equestris. The sequence continues at coordinate 48,652 of NW_018165492.1, forward strand.
AAGATAAAGTGTCATATGAAAGTGCATGTCATAATTGGGAGATTCGCTAGTTTCAAGATCAAACATGCCAGAAACGGAAGAGAACCATATTGCCAACCTCCTATCCAAGAGTCTCCTTTTAGGAGACAGATCACCCTAGAAACTTGATCAACACATCTTCAAAGCCTCTAGTCATGGAGGTAGATATTAAGGCAAAGAAGAGCCGGATAGATCTCTACGTCCACTAACAAAAAAAGGGTAGATTGATGAAGAAGTTGCAAATCCAAGGAAATTCTAGTTTAATGCCACTCAATATCTTATGATCAAAGGGAAGTCATTCCAAAAGTAGGTCTTTGAGGTGCATCAGAGAAGATGAGATTGAAGATATCCTCATGGAAGTTCACTATGGCGAGTGTGGAAGTGACTTTGAAGAAAAAAAAGTTGCCTTAAAGAATCAGACGATAAGGTTATTTGTATTTGACATTAATGAAGGTAGTCAGGGGATACTTTGGAAAGTGTAAGAAATGTTAGAAATATGGCCTTCTGTGACACCATCCGGGCCACAAAATCCATCTGATTGTCATCCCATGACCTTTTTCTATTTGAGGACTTGATATACTTGGACCATTTCCACCATCGATGGGCCAATGCAAGTTTTTGCTAGTCACTAGGGATTACTTCTGCCTGTGGAATAAAGTAAAGGTGCTTGTCACTATAACAACAGAGGTTGTCAGGAATTTCATCTGGACAGACTTGATCTATTGGTATAGCCTATTTCTCATTAGCCTTATAGATAATGAAACCCAATTTGTTGATAATGGAGTCCAAGATTTTTGTAAAAGTTAAGGGATTAATCTCAAGTTTACCTCGGTGTATCACCCCCTGAATAAAAAGACAAGCAAAAGTTGTCAACAAAATCATACTAAATCTTTTGAGGAAGAAGGTAGAGAAATCCAAAGGAAAATAAGTTGATATACTTTCATCAGTAGTATTGGCAATCCAGATGACACCATCAATGTCAATCGAATAAACTCTATTCATGTTATCTCACGAGATGGAGTATATGCTATCAGTAAAATACAACCATCACAATTTTACCAATTGATTACAACCATTACAGTCAGAGGTCTTAATTGCATCAACCTTTAATGAGGAAAACTTAGTGGAATGTCAAGAAGCAAATGATGAAGGAGCAATACTTTCATTGGACTTTTCAGAAGAAAATCGAGCTAGTTCAACACTTTGGCAAGAAGAAGTTAAAACGAGAGCTTCCTGGTACTATAATAAACATGTCCAAGAAGAAGCATTTGTTCTTAAATATTTGGTATTGAAGAAAGCCAGCCCCACTACTTGTGGATGGGTGATCGATAAGCTATACCAAACATGGAACAAATTCTACATCATCAACCAAAAGGTGGGACCAAGAGCAGACATGTTGAGGAACTATGCTAGAAACGAAGTCCACCATACTCAGAGTAGTGATGATTTTAAAAAAGATTTTTTCCTTAACTCTCTATCGAACGATAAGAAAATTTCTTCTTTACTTTTAATTATAAATATTTTTTATTACAAGTCCTAGAGAAAAAATATTGCTTTCTTCTTTTCATAAACTGAGTTAATAACCCTAAGTCAAGAAATCTGAGGAACTAAAAGGACAAAAGAGTCACTAATGAAAGATATCCACATTCGGGGAGCAAGCACCCTTAAAAATAATAATAATCTGGCAATAGTGGTCATATTCATGATGCAAAATTTTATTTTTGGGAGGGATGACCCTTATTTATATAAATATTTTAAGGACTTAGTTATTAGAAGATGTGTATTGTTGCAAGAAACCCACAAAACTATGCAAAAATGTCATAAATCAGATTCTAGGGGACTTTTTTGGGTTAATAAAACTGCATTTAAGATTTTACAATCTAGATTTTATTGTCCTACGTTATTTAGAGATGTATAGAGATGTTAATACCTATATAAAATGAGATGTAAATACATACATAAAATCATGTGATATATGTCAAAGAGTAGGCAATATTTCTAGAAGAAATGAAATGCCCTTAAATTTATTCTATAAGTTGAAATTTTTATGTTTGAGGTTTGGATTTTATGAGAACATTTATACCATATTCTAAATATATATATATATATATATATCTAACCACCTAAGCATGATGAGTGGTCCTATATATATATATATATATATATTGATAGTTGTGGACTATGTATCTAGATGGATTAAACTAATTGTTGTACCTCATTGTGATGCTAGGAGTGTTGCAAAATTTTTAAGGAAAATCATTTTACAAGATTTGGAATATTTAGAGTAATCATTACAGAAGGGGGAATCTGATAGCGACTTTATATATGCTTAAAAATACAAGAATTTGATAATGTTGCTAGAAGATTTAAATCTCCGGCAACGACGCTAAAAACTTGATAACGGTTATAGATTTGATAAAGATGTGTATAAAATATTCAATAATTGCAAAGTCACACTTATCAATGCAAGTATACGTATCACTCAAGTAATATGGGGCTCTAATGGAGTCCTAGATATCGATCCCACAGGGAGTAATATTAGAGGCTACGAATTAAGATTTAAAAAATTAATACTTAATCACAATAATATAGTTCAAATTGCATATTTATCACTAATAGGCAATTGAAATGAAAATATAATTTTAATAAACTCTTAATTAACTAATTCTACTAATAAAGTTTCTAATGTGAAGCTCAATATACAAGAAAGCATTCTTCTCATTGTCAAGAAATTTAAGTGAATGAATAAATTGAATCAATTCAAATTATATTGTGTCAAATAGAAGCATACTTATTCTTTACCCTTTGGACCAGGCATAAAGAACATTGACTAATCCTATGCTTGGTTAATGAATCATACCGACTCTTACTTCGGAGCTCCCACGTTCCCCTCGCCTGAGGGCTCACATCTACACTTCAGCACTCAAACGATATGACCGAATTGAGGATTTTAGTCTGTCACTCAAAAATCTCCAATTCTATGCCCGATAATTTTTATTTCCCTATTTATTTGCACCCAACTTTCAAGGACTTTGACCTCCCTAAATCTTGGATGTAATCTTTACTTTAGTTGTAAAACTCAACATATTTTAACATATAAATTAGCTAGATTGAATGTAAATTAAGATTAAAGTGAAAAAATCATCACAAGTTCTTTAACATTCTCATGACACAATCAATTCAAATCACCATTTCACAAAATCTCAAGACCAGGAGAAAGACAGAGAAAATTACTCAGAACTCATGGAGAAGATATGATAAAGCTTGGAATTTATATATAATAGCAAAATCATACAAATTTCAATAAGTAAATACAACTTATCTATAATTCCCCCCCAAGCAGACTCATTGAAGTTCCTCTCGAATTTCTTCCTTTCCTTACAACACACAGAATTCTCCTTTGAAGCGGCAAAAAGGAAGAAATCTCTCACTTTCCTTCCACTCTTATAATCTCTCGAAGAATTTCTCACAATACTAACCATAAATTACACTCTCTACACTCTAATGGACACACGTGGACACACATGGACACACCCTTCTCTGCCTCCAAATTGTTTCTTTTAAAATTGTAGAAGAGTTTTCAAGAGTTGTCAGAGTGTCCCTTCAAAAATCGTCCACATTCAATGCATATGTTGAGAGAAATTACGTGCTAACCATCGGCGACCTCGATGGCGATGCTGGCAACCTTCTAGAATATTTAATTCTGGACTCTTGGGAAAAACCCATCGTCGGCGCCATCGAGCTCGCTGTCGGCGCCCAAGATCAAATCTTCATATTTTGGTCCTTTTTGCTCCAAATTTGCTCATTTTTGCAACTTTTTGCTCCAATGACCGTTGTTCAACATACCTGCAACAAAACATCAAAAATACATTTCTTTAAAGTGCAATATCATCAAAATGAGTGTAAAATAGGTATGAAAATCTCAACATATTTTCCTTTGGTCAAAATCCCCCAAACTTAATTATTACTTGTCCTCAAGTAATTTTAGTACTACATAAAAGTTATGATCTACTGTGATAAAATTTTAATTCAAAAATACTATAAGTTTGATTTAAATAAATACCATAGTGAGATTTTCAGAAAAAATTCAACTAATTAAATTAACTCTGTAGGTACAAGACTATCTAGTCATCAAGTTTAAGAGTTCTAGTTTTCTATTCATTCAAGAATGGCTATATGTTGTAACATCAAGTCACTTAAAATATTCAAATGATAGGAGCTTCATGAGAACATTACTAGTAAAAGATGTTATTCCATAAATATAAGTTCAGGAATGTATTTAGGTTTTCCCTTTAGGTAGTTTCAAGTGAAGCAAATTTTTTATTAGGCATCTCCTCAAGCTTCTCCTCACTTATATATATATATCATTTGGATTGCTTTCAATCCTATATATTTTTCTTTTTGTTTTCAGGGATTATTGTCAATCCTTTCTTTTTTCTTTTTCAAGTGAAGATTCTTATATCTGGATAGTCTTTAATAATTTTGAACTTCACTTTTCTTTCCCAAAATTTGAAACACTGAAACTCAAAGCATTCCTTTACCTTATAAATATTTCATAGCTTTTACATCATTGAGCCCCAATATTTTCTTTTCAAATGAATTTCTAAGATTCTTAATACTTCAAAATATAGTTTCCTTTACTTTAAGTAGTTAACTATAGTCTTATTCTCTTATACTAAATATCGTAAAAAATCAATTTTCATTACAAAAATATTCTTTTAAATCTACCATAATATTTAAATATTTACAAAGTATAGTTATTTGAATTAAATTCACTATAAAAATCATATTAATAATTTTTGAAAATATTTAAATTGTGAACATATAATAGTTAATCTTTTTCTTCCCTCCCCCAAACTTAAATTTTTCAATATGGAATGATATAGTTAAAAAGAAAATTTCTAAATATCAATCATAACTCAGTACTTTATGTATTTTCATTATTCTGAATTTTTTTTTTAGTTCCTTCTTAAATTTTTTACTTTAACTGATCTGTAATATTATGAGCTTGCTATACATATAAATCATGAGAGAATTTGCTTGGTAATAAAATTTTGAAATAAATACAAAACTAAACATTATACAAACACAATATTTAATTAACACATCACAATACTAAATAAAAACAATTACAAAGACATCACAATGCAAAAAAAATAAAATCAGATTACAATTTTATAAAGTATTAATCAAAGTCTATTATAACTACACATGCAAATTTCAAACTACAACATCAATCTAATCAAAATTATAAAAAAAATTCCAAAATACACTTCAAATACTCAAATAATGGCTTCCAAGAGTGACTCTAAGAGTTCAAAACTAAGTTCCTTTAATTTCTTCCAAATATTTTCTCCACATTCTCAATTTTTTTGGATCTCCTCAATGTGGAAGAAATTTAAGGTGAAAATCAAATATTTTTAGTTTGGAGTGAAGCTCTTACCGAGAGATGATAAAATCTGGTGTCTAAACGCTTTGAAATTGCCCCAAATATAAGATCTTCAAGCCCTAGATTGAAATTTTCATTTTTTAAGAGGAAGGGGATGATGAATAGTGGTGGTTGATTGGTCAAAATCACGGTTAAAAGTGCTTTTTCGGTATCTCATCGTCAGTGGAGATGTCAGCGCCGTCGGCGAGCTCTATTGAATTAAATAGCCTAACTCTCGGGAAAAATTCGCCTTCGGTGAGATTTTCAAAATTGGTTCAATTTCCAGATTTTTACGATTTTGATCAATTTCAAGCCTCGTCGACGTCCGTTCAATCATTCTAGACATAATTTTTAAGTGATTAAATGATGTACTAACACAAATAAACATTCACAACACAAAACATCACAATTATATATAAAATCTAAGGGTTACAATACACGTTACACAACACACATAATTTTGGTATTTTCTCAACCTTAATACATCAATTAAGCGTCGCAATCTAAGCTACAACACTCTAAACGCTGAAAACAAACATTTTATGCTCAATCTCAACTATACTGAGATTTTAAAAGCAAAATGTGAAAGTAAAGCAAACACATAAGTTCAAATCAAATCACACATATAGACATATAGGTAGTAAAGTAAATCTACTACTCCTCCGATTCAGTGCTTGTTTCTCCTCTGATATCGCCCATCGATTGAAAATGAACGAAGAGGTTATAGAAGAGTCGGTATGAGAATTCTTCAGTAGAATCCTCTTTTATCAATCCCATCTTTCTCATCAATTGTATCAAACTTACTTCGATATGTCCAGAGTGATCAAAATGCTCTTTTATCCTCCAGTCTAGATGATTAAAAAAATCAGAGATATTATTAATTGCATTCATAATATTTTGTACCTCTTTCTCCAATTTCTTGATTCTACACAGGATCACTAGTGTCTTATCCGGAATTAGAGGCTGAATAGGTAGTGAATTCTGAGACGATTGATCCACAATAATAGTCATATCATTCTCATCTTCAATGGCTGGGAACTTCTCGGTTAGGTCTAAAGGCTTCCAAGGTAGAAGTACATTTTCTCAATTCTCATAAGATACTTGGAACTGATTGTAGAGTAAGAAAATTGTTGAAGGATGTCCAAGCCCATAAGTTAATCCATGAACGATCAGGCCCAAAACAGACTTCACAATTATTGATCTGATATCAATCGGCAGTCCCATTTGCATACAGTAATTCAGAATAGCACTTTCTTAAGTAACTTTACCGATCCTCACTGTCGGTAATAATTTTGTAGAAATGAAGAAGTGCCAGTGTTTAGAAACAGGGTTTAGAAGTGTAGCAGAGAAACTAATATACCTGTTTTCTCTCATTTCCCAGTCTTCAGTTTCGTCCGTCAAAAATTGTTAGATCTCATTCACAGATTTCTTGTCGGGACAAAGTTAGAATAATGGAAGACAAGAACATTATCGATCATATATAACTCATTAATCCATGCAGGAGTAAAAGTTATCCATCTGCCTCGCACATAGACGACTCCCTGGTTGATTCCATGCAAATTAGCATAAAACTCCCTCACCACAGGAACGACTACGGCGGCAGTAGTGTAGCACAACACTTCCCATCGTCATCGCACAATCATCTCTTAAATTACTGTCGAAGAATTGTTCAATTATCAATTCACGAATCCTCTTTCTTTGATTAATCTCCTCTTTGTCAGCACTTTGTTGAAGATTCGTTGCGCCTCAAAACTAACGAACTTTCTCCTGTTAAACGCTCAAAATCTAGGGTTTTCAGTGGAATTGGAAGCCATAGGGATAAATTTGGTGGAGTTTTAATTTTTTTTGGGTAATATGAATTTAAAAACCAAGTTTGGAAGTTTATAGGAAGTGAATCTCGCCTAAAACTGTCAAAAACCGACATTTTATACTCCAAAAATCGTCATCTCGCCGTTCTCGCCATCGGCGGCGTCGATGACGTCGTCGGCAAGATTTGAGATTTAATTGTCTGGACTCTTAGGAAAAACCCGTCGTCGGTACCGTTGCGCCTGCCGTCGGCGCCCAAGGCAAAAATTTCACAGTTTCGCTCTCGTTCGAATGCGTTCCAATTTTCTCTATGGATCCAATTTTTATGATGATTCAATAATAAATACGAGTAGTAGAGTTCAATACTACCACAAACTAACAATAATTTCAAACAAAAACACTATAATCGCAATAAAAATAAAGATAACTATGGGTTGTCTCCCATAAAGCGCTTGGTTTAACGTCATCAGCCCGACCTATTTAGATATTATTCAGGTTGATTGACCATTGAAATCTCTTTAAAATTTGGCCTTTTACCCTCAAAATACGGCTTTAATCTATTTTCATTTACTTTAAATCTATTCCCAGTCTTTTGATCTTAAATTTCAACAGCTCCGTAAGTATAAACTC
>NW_018165492.1:57197-57798 GCF_001263595.1 Phalaenopsis equestris
AAATTCAGAGGCATTTCATTTCTTCTAGATATATTGTCTACTCGTTGACATCGATCACAAGTTTTTATGTATCTGTAAACAACTCTAAAGAGAGTAGGCCAATAGAATTTAACTTGTATAATTTTATAAGCAGTTTTATCAGTTCCAAAATGTCCTCCAAATTCAGAATCATGACATTTTTGAATAATTAGTTCAATTTATTCATAAGGTACACATCTTCTTATAATAAGATCCTTACATTGTTTATATAAATAAGGCTCATCCCAAAAATATGCTTTTACATCAATGTCAGCATAGGTGGCAAAATATCAGTTACAATATAATTAACAATGTCAGCATACCATGGTATTTTCCACTCATTAATATTATAGAGTTGTTCATCAGGGAAACTGTCCGTAAGTTCATTGTCCGTGTCAGATAATTCATGATATTATAATCTCGACAAACGATCAGCAATTTGATTATCAGTTCCCTTTCTATCAATAATCACAAAATCAAATTCTTGCATCAAAAGTATCCATCTAATTAACCTTTGTTTGACATCCTTCTTTTGCATCAGTATTTAATAGCAGAGTGATCAGTGTGCACAACACATTTAGTC
>NW_018165492.1:62018-62297 GCF_001263595.1 Phalaenopsis equestris
TAACCTATCAGTAGGGTTACATAAAAATTTCAAAGTCATTTGACTTGGATTTGATAAATTATGAAAGTTTGGGACCTATACGGGCAAAAATGTAATTTTGGATATTTTAGCCTTAATGAACATTTAGGCTTAATCAAAATGAGAAATGGGTAATTTTTTATATTAATTAACTCATTTGATGATTTTCAATCAAAAATGGGCTTAATTGATAGAAACTCACTTCATTTTGCCAAATACAAGATAGAAGAATAATTCCCATAATTATCAAAATTTTGGAAA
>NW_018165492.1:63582-64327 GCF_001263595.1 Phalaenopsis equestris
ATCATCAATTAACTTACTAAATATAGACATCATACATCTCTGGAATGTTGCAGGTGCATTACATAATCCAAAAGACATTCTTCAAAAAGCAAAAGTTCCAAAAGGACTAGTAAATATTGTCTTTTCTTGATCCTCAGAAGCAATAGGACTTTGATGGTAGCTAGTATATCCATCTAGAAAAAAAAAATATTTGTGCCCAGCAAGTTTATCCCCTATTTGGTCTAAAAATGGTAAAGGGAAGTGATCTTTCCTAGTGGCAGTGTTTAATTGTCTATAGATAATGCAAATACGCCACCCAGTAACTTATCTGATAAATATTAATTCATTATTCTCTTGTGCTTTAGCAGTCACCCATCCTTTCTTGGGAACACAATGAATTGGACTTACCCAAGCACTGTCTGAAATAGGATATATAATTTCAGTGTCCAATCATTTCAAAATTTCCTTCTTGACTACTTCTTTCATAATTGGGTTTAATCTCCTTTGTGGATCAACTCTTAGTTTATATTGTTCATCTAGTATAATTCTGTGCATACAGATCGAGGGACTGATTCCTTTAATATCAGCTAAGGTCCAACCAAAAGTTTTCTTATATCTTTTTAATGTATCCAAAAGTTTTTGCTCTTGAAAATCATTTAACTCTGAAGATATAATAACAGGTAATGTAGATGAGTTTCCCAAAAATACATACTTCAAGTGGTTAGGTAATGTTTTCAACTCAAGTTCAGGTGGTTTTATAATTGAC
>NW_018165492.1:64485-67311 GCF_001263595.1 Phalaenopsis equestris
ATCATCAATTAACTTACTAAATATAGACATCATACATCTCTGGAATGTTGCAGGTGCATTACATAATCCAAAAGACATTCTTCAAAAAGCAAAAGTTCCAAAAGGACTAGTAAATATTGTCTTTTCTTGATCCTCAGAAGCAATAGGACTTTGATGGTAGCTAGTATATCCATCTAGAAAAAAAAAATATTTGTGCCCAGCAAGTTTATCCCCTATTTGGTCTAAAAATGGTAAAGGGAAGTGATCTTTCCTAGTGGCAGTGTTTAATTGTCTATAGATAATGCAAATACGCCACCCAGTAACTTATCTGATAAATATTAATTCATTATTCTCTTGTGCTTTAGCAGTCACCCATCCTTTCTTGGGAACACAATGAATTGGACTTACCCAAGCACTGTCTGAAATAGGATATATAATTTCAGTGTCCAATCATTTCAAAATTTCCTTCTTGACTACTTCTTTCATAATTGGGTTTAATCTCCTTTGTGGATCAACTCTTAGTTTATATTGTTCATCCAGTATAATTTTGTGCATATAGATCGAAGGACTGATTCCTTTAATGTCAGCTAAGGTCCAAACAAAAGCTTTCTTATATCTTTTTAATGTATCCAAAAGTCTTTGCTCTTGCAAATCATTTAACTCTGAAGATATAATAATATGTAATGTAGATGAGCTTCCCAGAAACACATACTTCAAGTGGTTAGGTAATATTTTCAACTCAAGTTCAAGTGATTTTATGATTGACAGAACTAGATTCTTATCAGCAATTCCTGTAATATCCAACATCTCAATTTTTTCCTGAACGTAATCTAATTCTTCATTTTCTATTTCAGCCAAAATAACTTCATCTTTGACTTTAAAATCTTTTTTCTCTTCAAAATATTCTTTAAAATGCTCGTTTAATAGATGTTCACTAATTTCCATGTGAATACATTCATTATCACTCAACAACAGGGTATTTCATAGATTTCACAATGTTAAAAGTCACTTCTTTATCGTTAACTCTCATAGTTAATTCTCCCTTTTGAACATCTATCATAGCTCTTCCAGTAGCTAAAAAAGGTCTCCCTAAAATTAGAGGTATTTATTTATCTCCCTCCATATCTAAAATAATAAAACCCACAGGAAAGATAACTTTATCAACTTTTACTAACACATCTTCTATAATTCTCTTAGGATAAGTAACTGAACGATCCGCTAACTGAAGAGTTACAGAAGTAGGTGAGACTTCTCCTAATCATAATCTTTTGAAAATTGATAGAGGCAGAAGATTAATGCTGGCTCCCAAATCACATAAAGCTCTTCCATAAAATCTTTCACCGATAGCACACGGTAAAGTGAAACTACCTGGATCTTTTAACTTTTCAGGAAGCTTTTTCTGAATAACTGCACTACACTCTTCGCTAAGTGCAACAGTCTCATTATCGGTGAACTTCCTTTTCTTGTTCAAAATATCTTTCATAAACTTCACATAATTGGGCATTTGCTCTAAAGCTTCTACGAAATGAATATTTACCGTTAATTTCTTAAGAATTTCTATAAACTTGGAAAATTGTTTATTCTTTTGGTGTTGCTTCAATATTTGAGGAAACGATGCGGAGGTTTCTCCATAGTAATTTTCATTAGTGTAAGTGGATATTTTGAATCTGGGTATTCATGTCCTTTTCTTTTTCTGTATCCACTTTCTCTTTTTTAGTTTTGGTTTCTTTCTGCACTCTTGTTTCCAATTCTTTTCCACTTCGTAATTGTATCGCTTTTATCTGTTTTTTTTTACTTGAGCTTTAGGATTTGGTTCCACAGGAAAAGTTCCCAATATTCTATTACTAAGCACAGTAGTGATATGCCCTAATTGGTTTTCAATATTCTTGATCGCGGTTCCTTGATTTTGTAACTGGTTTCCTTGAATTTGTAATTGATTTTCTTGATTCTGTAATTGTTGACCCATGTTCAGTATCAGGTCTTCCATAGACAACTTCTTTTCCTTAAATTGAGTGTTACTGTTAAATCCTGGAGGATAAGAAAGTCTATAATTAACATTTCCTTGGTTGGATGAATTTCCCAATGGGTTTACTGGGTTGTTTGCCCATTATTGATTTGTAAAAGAATTGTTATTCCAATTAAAGTTAGGATGACTCTTCTAACCTAGGTTATAATAGTTTGAATAAGGATTGTTAGGTCTATTGTTAATAGCATTTAAAGTCTCATAAGAAGGTTGAACATCCATAAATTGCCCAGATGAATTTTCTTCCATCATAGTAGGTGTTGGAGAATAATTCATTCCAGAATGATCTAATTTCTTTGATATTGCAGCAATCTGCGAAGCTAACATAGATATTGCATCAGAATCGTGAATATTAGCTACTCTTTTAGGATTTACCTTTCCATAGGGCTATTAAAAATTGTTAGTAGTCATCTCTTCTATTAAAGAATATGTTTCATCCCTCATTTTTAACATTAACAATCTACCAAAGCATCTATAATCGATCTAAGAGATCCCACTAATCCATTATAAAAAGTTTGAATTATCAACCAATCTGGTAACGAATGATGTGGGCACTTCCTAAGAAGATCTTTAAATCTCTCCCAAGCTTCATATATCGACTCTCCATCAATCTGACAAAATGATGTTATGTCATTTCTAAGTTTAGCAATTTTGGATGGAGGGAAATATTTGGATAGAAATTTCTGTGAAAGTTCTTCCCAATTTATAATAGATCCACGTGCTAACAAATTTAACTACATCTTAGCCTTATTCCTAAGTGAAAAAGGAAAAATTCTAAGTCTAACAGCATCGTTCGAAACTCTGTCATATTTAAAGGTAGCACA
>NW_018165492.1:67334-67964 GCF_001263595.1 Phalaenopsis equestris
GGTGTAAATTAGGATCTTCATTTGGTGTACCTCTGAATTGATTGTTTTGTATCATTTGGATAATAGCAGGTTTGAGCTCAAATGAATTAGCAGCTACATCAGAATTTTGGATAGATAAGTGAATTTCATTTGTTGTAGGATTTGCATAATCTTGTAGAGGTCTAGGTTGATGTTCTTTTCCTATTCCTTGATTGTTCACATTATTTTCCATTGTGTCAAGATTTATACGTTCTTTTCTTAGTTTTCTAATTATCCTAACATTGCGTTCTAATTTCGAATCGTAGGGTATAAGATTTTCAGGTCCAAATTTATGCATACAACTGAAATCAGTACACAGAAAAATAGTTAACTAAATATGAAAATAAGTTGCAATTCAAGTAAAAGTTTTCTAATAGTCTTAATTTGTCCATTACTCTAATTATGATTTTTTTTAATTCTAATTTTTACTCCCCGACAACGGTGCCAAAAACTTGACAGCAACTTTATATATGCTTAAGAATACAAGAATTTGACAATGCTGCTAAAAGAGTTAATTCCTCAGCAACGACACAAAAAACTTAATAACGGTTATAGATTCGATAAAGATGTTTGATAAAGATATTCAATAATGGTAAAGTCACACTTATCAAC
>NW_018165492.1:68170-68381 GCF_001263595.1 Phalaenopsis equestris
CTCTTAATTATAAAGTTTCACTAATAAAGTTTCTAATGTGAAGTTCAATCTATAAGAAAGCATCCTTCTCCTTGTCAAGAAATTTAAGTGAATAGATAAATTAAATTAGTTCAAATTGTACTGTGTCAAATAGGAGAATACATATTCTTTACTTTTTGGACCAGACATAAAGAACATTGACTAATCTTATGCTTGCTAATCTTATGCTTGG
>NW_018165492.1:68477-82392 GCF_001263595.1 Phalaenopsis equestris
ACGATAGGACCGAATTGAGGATTTTAGTCTGTCACTCTAAAATCTCCAATTCTACGCCCGATAATTTTTATTTACCTATTTATTTGCACTCAACTTTCAAGGACTTTGACCTCCCTAAATCTTGGATGTAATCTTCACTTCAGTTATAAAACTCAACATGTTTTAACATATCAATTTGCCAGATTGAAAGTAAATTAAGATTGAAGTAAAAAGATCATCACAACTTCTTTAACATTCTCATGGAACACAACCAATTCAAATTCTCATGGAACAACCAATTCAAATTACCATTTCACAAAATCTTAAGACAAGGAGAAAGATAGAGAAAACTACTCGGAACTTATAGAGAAGATACTACAAAACTTGGAATTTATATATAAAAGCAAAGTCATACAAAATTCAATAAGTAAATACAATTTATCTTTAATTCCTCCTCAAGCAAACTCCTCGAAGTTCCTCTGAATCTCTTCATTTCTTTACAACACACAGAATTCTCCTTCAAAGCTGCAAGGAGGAAGAAATCTCTCACTTTCCTTCCACTCTTACAATCTTTCAAAAAATTCCTCACAATACTTACCACTCTACATGGACACGCCCTTCTCTGCCTCCAAATTGTTTCTTTTAAAGTTGTAGAAGAGTTTTTAGGAGTTGCCCAAGCGTACCTTCAAAAACCGTCCACATTCAATGCATCTGTTGAGAGAACCGACGTGCTCACCGTTGGCAGCTTTTTAGAATATTTAATTCTGGACTCTCAGAAAAAACCCGCCATCATCGCCGTCGAGCTCGCTGTCGGCGCCCAAGATCAAATCTTCATATTTTGGTCATTTTTGCTCCAAATTCACTCCTTTTTGCATCTTTTTTTCTCAAATGACCATAATTCAACATACCTGAAAAAAAACATCAAAATATCTTTCTTTAAAGTGCAATATCATCAAAATCAATGTAAAATAGGTATGAAAATCTCAACATATTTTCCTTTGATCAGAATCCATTTTAAAAATAGAACAAGTGAAACATTAACTCGAAAGTATGGGATTAAACATAAAATTACCAGAGTTTATCATCCTCAAACTAGTGGTTTAGCAGAAGTATCCAATCAAGAAATTAAAAGAATGTTGGTAAAAACTGTAAATCTTAATTAGATAGATTGGAGTGGTATACTTGAAAATGCATTATCGGCTTATAGGGCTGCTTACAAAACTCATATAGGATTGTCACCATATAGGTTCATATATGGAAAAGCTCGTCACTTACTAGTTAAATTAGAGCATAAAGCTTATTGGGCTATTAAAGAGTTTAATTATAATTTGAAAGATACTGGTGAGAAAAGATTATTGCAATTAATTGAGCTTGATGAGATTGATGAGATATAAGAAATGAATCTTATGAGAATGCCAGAATTTATAAGGAGAAAATGAAAATTAATCATGATCAGAGGATTTTCGAAAAGAATTTTGAGCCTGAACATGAAATTTTATTATACAATACAAGATTGAAATTATTTTTGGGAAACATAATTCCAGGTGGTCAGAGCCATTTATTGTAATAAGTGTTTATCCTTATGACACTGTTGATATTGAAGATCCTAAAATTAGGAAAATAATTAAGGTAAATGGGTCCAGATTAAAAGCTTATATAAGTGGAGATAGTCCTACATTTGCATAGATCCTAATGTTGTTTCTTCCAAAGTAAAAATTTTGGATATGTCGGGTTGAGGACATTGAACCAAGTGCTTTGTGGGAGGCAATAGGTTGAGGACATTAAACCAAGTGCTTTGTGGGAGGCAACCCATAATTATCAGTGTGGCTTGATTTATTTAGTGATTGTGGTTATGATGAGTTTATGAAGTGATTTCAAGTCTTACAAAATTATGATGGTGCAAAACATTATTTTATTGATAAAAATGAGTAGAAGACAAAAGAAATTTAATATTTAAAAAAAGGTTAGTTTGGCCTTATAAGGGCATATCTGGCATCATAGCACCACAGTTCAAATAACTCTCCTAAACCGCCCAAAATTTGGTTTTCTACCCTATTCTTCTCTCTTATTCTTTATAAAACTTTATAGGACGGGAATGGAGGCATCCCTTCACATTCTTTACACTTTATAGGGATTAGAGTGGAAAATTCTTATTTAGAGAAGCAATGGAGAGTAGTAGCAATGGAAGATTTGAAGACAAGTACATGCATAAAGATGCTCAAACCTACTTTAATGGTTATCTTGCATTAAGTTTGAAGCGGATTACAGACAAACTTCAAAAGATTGAAGAGGTGTTGTCTCATCTCCACAACAAGTTAAGTGACATTTACCATTAGTACAAGCACATGGAGTGGCAGCTGAAACTCCAATTTGAACATTTAAACAGTTTCCAAGGATATCATATAAGAATATATGAATAAAATAATTAGATTGATGATAATATTTCTCATAACTTCCCTCATGCTCCATTCTACTATCTCTTTGATCATACTTATCAAATGGGTGAATGGGGTATAGATGACTTTGAGCATAATTACTCTTAAGTGTTTTTTTTGCGAAAATCTTTTTGTATTGAGTGTTTATTGTGGTGTGTCGGCTTTGTTCTTCATAGTGACTCTAAAACTCATGTATGTTTGTTTATGTGTGAATTGATATCTAATATGTACATGTTATCTCATATGTATTGAAACTATTATTAATATAAGAAAAAAAGTTCTGTTTTTTAGTGGAAAGTTTGTCTTATGTGTCTTAAATTGAAGCTGTGCACTTAAATATTTTGAAATGTTGATGAACTTATTGACCTCATTTTTGGTTGAGGTCATGTTTTTTCCTCTTTTGTAGCCTAGAATTTAGCCATAGGACTTTCCTGTTAAAGGACTTTCCTGTTAACTATTCTAACTATTCTTAGAGGACTAGAGAAGGAACCCTCACCATTAGAAATTTCAAACTCTTCTTTACTCAACTTGAAGTTTCACTTGTTGGTCCTAGCCTCTAACACTTAGTAAGTGGGGTCGATATGGAGGAACTCAAAGGGAGTCTCCTATAGGATGGTCAAACCTTAGGACTAACCTTGGGTGATCTGTTGATGGTTGAAATGGCTTGCACACACTACACTTTCTCACATACCCCAAACCCTAAAATCTCTTAGTTTGGTCTCCTAACTCCTTCTAGAAAGCTCATATGGATGGACATATACCCCTGGTCTTTGGCTAAGAGGGTTAGAGCCGACATATTGAGCATCCAAAATGAATCCTCATATGGCTCCTATTGGTTTGGTGTGACTTCATGGCTTGTTGGCCTATTTTGGCCCAAAATCACCAAATTACCAATATACCCCCACAACCCTAATTTTTGCCAAAAATCACACAATCACTCAAAACACCCAAATTTGTCCAAAAATCATCTTAAACCACTCACCACTACCTAAATTGACCAAAATTCACCTGAATCATCAAATTTCGAAAATACCCCCAAAATTACCAAAATTACCAAAATGCCCCTCATGACCCAAAAATTCTAAAATCATCCCAAATGTTCCCAATTTCAATTTTTAATCATCAATTTGGCCCAAATTGATCAAATTAATCCAATTTGATTAAAAGCCTCAATTTGCCCTTAAAGACCCAAATGTCCCCAAATTAACCCTAATTTTGACCCTTTGACCCCAATCTTGCCCAATTGCAATTCCAAATCCAAATTCAGCTTCCACAATCCTAATCTAAATAAAATTCAAGCTCAATTTGACCCAATTGAAAACCCAATTTTACCCAAATCAAAAAGCTCTAATTTTGACCATATGCATAAATCCATCAAATTAGCCCACCAATTCAATTCAAAATCACTTGATTTTTTTTCAAATCTTTCATGATATCCCCCCTACACAAAATTCAACATTGAATTAGCCCAAAACTTTAGCCCAAAATCAATTTCAAATTCAGAAGCCGAAGTCCACTACATCTAATTTCAAAAGCCCAAGTCTAAAGCCTACATGATAATTCTTTCTCTTCATCATTCATTTGATTAAAATCATTTCTAAAGTCCTAAATCCAAAATCAAATCTTTAAAAATCAAGAATCATGAAAAATTCCACCAAAATATTTTGTAAATTCAAAAATCCCACCTCATGACAAGGCAATAGGGAAGCCATGAAGCCATTCCCAAGCCATAGGTGAGCCATATAAGCCTTGCTACATCATTGCTACATCATCAAGCTATTAGTGGCAAGAGGCCAAGCCACTTTCAAGCCCCCTTAAGATTCTTTTAAACCTATTAATGATACACTTAAACCTATTATTAGCCCAAATCCTATGGTTGGAGACCTCTCCACACCATTTCAGCTAAGCCACCTGATCTTGGTTAGCCATGGGGAGTCGCCCAAGCCATTTCCATGAGGCTAAACCTAAGCTTGACCCAACCTAGCCTAAAGCCCTTTCCACTTCAATTAATCACCTCCACCCATGCACAAACCCATTTGGCTTCACATTTGTCCACCACTGACCATCCTCAGTGGGATGGTGACCTAAGCCTGGCCAGTCGGCCACCTAGGCTGCCGGAAAAGCCACCCCCAAGTGCTCCCCCATAGCTAAAACTCAAAATTAAATGCATCCAAGCTGTCTCATCCCAATTGGATTTTTGCACATTGTTGGCATCCACATAAGCAATCTAAAGCACCCACCAATTGCCTTTGGTAGCCTCTCCTTCCCCCTCTATTAAACCCCCCCCCATCTATTTAAATCCCCCTCCATGGCCAAACTAAGAGAGCTTGAAATTCCTTAAGGAAACTGCCAAATTGCTTCTAGAGCTTCCTTAAAACCTCTTGAGCTCAATCTCACCATCCTTAGCCACTCAAATTCACTGCTCAAGCTCAATTTTAAAGCTCAATCCCTAGGCTGAAACAGGACATCCCAAAAAAGGACATCCCAAAAACCCCCACCAAATTCAAATTAATTGTACCCACACCATCCCCACAGTGAGATAGGAAGATCCCCCATAGAAGCCCCATCACCAGAGCACCCTAAGGTGGACTTTTATCAACACCCCATACCGGCCTTGGTCGAAATCATACCTAGGCATTTCACCACGGCTTGAGGCCTCATCTAGGAGCTCTTTGAACCCCCACAAAACTTCCACAAGCATTCAATCGAGACTTCCCCTCTTAGACCAAGGTATTGAATCTAAACCCTAAACTGAGCTTCATTGAATTCTCCATGAGCATAGAGTTGATTTAGGGTTTAATTAACTGTATGGATGTGTGGGTCTCATCAAGACGAGTATGGATGTGTGGGTCTCATCAAGACGAGTATGGATGTGTGGGTCTCATCAAGACGAGTATGGATGTGTGGGTCTCATCAAGACGAGTATGGATTGATTTAGGGTTTAATTAACTGTATGGATGTGTGGGTCTCATCAAGACGAGTCGATAGGAACAAACCTCACTTAACTTGGTTGAGAATCAAGCGAGATATTAGTTCTAGAAGGTGGACGGCTCACGGGCTAGAGGCTTTGTGGATGATGACGGAGCACCGTCGAATTGCGTGTTTATGTGATGGATGGTCATGATGTAGTCGGACAGAGGAATGGAACATGAATCGTGGGCTGACGGAGCAGATACGTGGACAACAACGCCGAACCAGAGAACGCCATTTGGAAAGCTCTACTCGTGCGAGGATTGTGCGGTGTTGCATGGATAAGTGAAAAAATAGGGCATTTTTCTATTTATTTAAACCCCCAAAATTTCAAAAATCCATTACTTTGTGTAGAAAAATCACAAAAAAAAAATAAAAATATTCTCTTGCTCAGTAAAGAGATAAGAACAATGTGGAAATATCTTCATGTCCATTTGATGCATGTTTTATTTTTAATTAATTAAATAGTATTTTTCTTATTTTGATTCTCCATTTGCATAGACATTTCACCATGGCATGGGACCATGGGGCTTTTTATGTCTCTCTTGTTGGGCATCACCCTTAATTTTCCAAGTTCATGGGGCATCTCTAAGTATAGATATCTAATTTTCAAGTTCATGGTCCCTATTTTGGTATAAAAATCATAATAATTAAAATACTCATAAAAAAAATACAGAACTTGTTTTGCTAGGCTCACTGTGGTCAGAGGATTCTAGGAAAAATATAAGCTTGATTTAACTCATTAAAAATAACCTTAATTATCACCAACCATAAAAATAAAAAAAAATTAATTTGGAGTAATTCTAAATGTAAATGACATAAAAACTATTCCACACTATGATTTAATGTTAAAGGAGCTCCCCATAAAAATTTCAAGTCAATTGGAGTTAATTTTAATTTAACTAAAACCCTAAATCATAAAAATTTCCACACTTTGATTTTCATTGGAATTAAATCCACACTATAATTTAATGTTAAATGACATAAAATTTCAAGTCAGGTGGAGGAACGAGAAGACTCGCCAAGTACATTTTTACAGTTTACAGTACCTTCTTTTCTTGTACTTTCTACACTGTAATTTTATGCTTATAAACTTGCATGCTAAACAACGATGTCACTTTGCATGAAAATTAAAACTGCTAGGATAGCCATAAAACTGAAACCAAAACCAAAATTAAAATTGATTAAGATAAACTTTACAGTCACAACATTCAAAATATAAAACAACTCAAAATTTAATCACAAACACCATGAAACAATAATTGTAACTAAATTAAGATGTCTCTATCGAATAATCGGGAATCCCTCGGAGGAGGAAACTTACGGTTGCTAACGAGATTTCCCACGGTCAAAATGAAAGTACAGAACTCATTGAGTTGAGTTTAATAAATTCATTTGGACTAAGTGAATCCGATAGAAAATAGTGGTACCAGAATGAACGAACCGTAGGGTCCTAACCGGTATCACTCTAATTAACTTTAATATACCCCATAATACTTAAATGAACATAACCTTAGGGACATAAACCATAGGTCCACCTGATTTGACATTATGACTTGACACATTAGAAAACCTAAACTTGTCGCGACAAGGAGCTTGAAGCTAGCATTGTGGGCAGTACGACCATCTTCAACAGCAAAACATGTCTTCACCAGCTAAACTATTCTTTAGATTTAAACAAAAATCTATAAGAATTTGAGATTGTTTGCTTATGCAACATAAATCCTCAATTTATCTTTAGGCCTTTGTATAGCTCTGTTATACAATTTAAGCTCTGTCATGCTTTTAGGATTCCAAGGTTATCGTCTGTCATGACCTAAATCCTCACATCTTCCAGGCTATTTGTGTGATCATTTCACACAAATATAAGCCTAATTAATAAAATTGGCATGATGAAACATTCAATAATTCTAATCTCCAAAATTGAAGCCAAATCATATGATCTCTTCAAAAGTCACCGAGGTTCTCCTCTGGATCTATGACATCCCCCATCCCCTAGGTCTTCCTCCTTTGGATTCCAAAATAAAATGTTCCAAACTTGAGTCATTCATCTTTCACACATCTTTGTCTGATCTCGTTGAAAAGTCTTAATCCTTTGACCTCTTTGAAGATAATATCCTCTGATTTTTATCGAGAGTTTTCTTAGGTGACTCTAGTTATCTAAGATGTAATTAATAATAGGGGCTTGCCCTTTTAGGAAGAATTTTCGAACCTAGTTTACTATAAAACCTATTTAATTTTTCGTATTAAATAGGGGAAATTGTCGGTCAACATAAAATGATTTCACAGACTTAAACGGATGTCATACATTCTTCAGTTTACAGTTTATTTAATCGAGCCTTCACTAGTAAGTAATGCATTTATCCCTCAGCTACTTGTGGTATTATGCTCGTTTATTTAAACTACTTGGGATATGAGAACGGTCTGGTCTTTTTCAAAAATAAAATACTCTTTTTAAAAAAAAAATAATATATATATATATATATATATAATTAAATTAAATTAAATTAAAACTGGTGTTGGGATATCCATCATAGCAGCCGACAACTTAACAACCCCTCAAGCAAAATAGTGCTGATAGAACTCAAAAGTATTGAAATGGCCATTAAAACTCAAATCTTAAAGTTTAGAAATCTTGGTTTTACTTTGATCTTTCAAAATATACAAAAATTTTCAAAATATGGATAGTTTGCATTGAGTCATAGTGTCACTATTGGGCGTTATAGCGTCGCTCATCAGGCAAAGCATGGCGCCATAACACCATACCTCGGCGCTATAGCGTCGGACCAACTGAATTTGTATTTAGCACCAAACTGATTAATTTTCGTCAATTTTCACCTTGGTTCGTCTTCTTCATCCTCTATTTCGTAACTTTGCTCCCCTAGGGCTTGGATTTGTACTTGATTGGCTTGAAGTCGAGGCTTCAAACTATAGATTTCATCTTCTCTTGATAAAATCTACATTTTTGTATTAAAATTTTTAATTTCACCATGGATTTCTTCCACATTGTTTTCTCTTCCACATTGTGGTTAGGCCAAAAATTTGAGATTTTTGATGAAAATAGTTAGAAATACATGGATAAAAGTTTATATGGTTTAAAATGTATTTGTATGAGCCTTATGGAGTTATACTTTAATCTCATGGGAATTTTATCGAATATTTTTTTAGATTATACATGGCTCCTAAAATGAGGAGAGGTCGGGGACAAAGTAGCTTTGATAGTGAGAGATTCTCTATTTCTAAAGTCTAGATAGATATGGAAATCTGCAATCCAAGAAATTGATTGTAGAATGAATTTTTCTTCATCCTGGGGAAACTATTGAATATCTGATTACTGAATAATAGTGGGAGAATTTCTGCTACTTCACTGTCATTGCTCTGACTTCAGTGGTCCGTGAGTTCTATGCAAATCTTCCTGATGAATATGATAATTTGGTTTATGTTATTGGACATTATGTAGATTTTAGCCCAATTTAAATCAATCACATTTATCAGCTGCATAGTGTTCCTACTTGCTTTTATTCTGAGTTCAATCCTTCTGATACTGAACTGGATGAGATAATGCGATTCCTGAATAATGGAAATGGTTTTTGGAAGATAATGAATGGGCGGCGGGTAAAATTTTCCTTTTCAAACATTATTTATTTTTGGTAGATTGCTTCCAACTAACTATTTTAGTGAGGTAACATGAGAAAGAGCCACTTTGAACTATTGCATTCAGATGAACAAACCTATTGACATTGGCTCTATTATTTACAAGAATATGATTATTTGTTCTAGAGGAGAAACTACTGGAGGTATGAGTTCTCCTTCTCTTATTTCCACCATGTGCATTCAATCTGGAGTTAAGTATGAGACATAAGAGGAAACTTTAACACCCCATAAGCCTATTGGAAAAATGAATTTGGAAATTTGTAGAAAGCATATTGGTCTTAGATCTAGGAGTGGAGGCCTAATATTCCTTCTACATTAGCTTCTAGACCTTATACTTCTGGTACTTTTTCACTGTACACTATAATGGAGCAATTATTTATACAATAAGGTGACATTTTGACAATAGGGAATCAGGTGAAGGGTTTAGAAGCACATATGGACCATAATGATGAGTATATGCAGAGGAAAGTAGAATTTGATATTGCTTATCATGAGGTTAGAGAGAGATACATGAGGGGTGATCATTTAGTGGAATTTTTCAAATGCCCTAGTTTTACACCATATCAGAGTGGAGAAATGGATGAAGATGCAGATCTTTGTGTTGGTGATGATGATGATGATGATGAAGAGGAAGATGATTTGTTTGTTGTTTTTCTTTTAGTTCTTGTATTTAGATTTTTTTGTATTGTTTGTTATGTGTTTTACTTTGTTGGAGTGTTATGATTGTACTTTATTTAGTATTAGGGTGTATATTTGTATTGAATTGTAGTATTGCATCTCTTTTTATTCTATTGTTTACTATTTACTATTTTTGCTCCAATTATACATTATGAGTGTGCTAGAGTAATCTTGTACTTGTGCTTTTAAGGTTATACATGCTAATTTTAGATTTACTACGGCTCAACACATGTTTATCACTTTGACATGTAATGTTCTCTTGCTTAGAACTTTAAATTTTTTCTCTTTGTTCATACTTATTATGAAATGAACTGTTTTAAATTAATTAAAATTTTAAGTTTGGGGGAAGAGAGAACAACTTTTTGAAACTGAACCTTATTTGTCCTCATTAAACTATAAATTTAAAAATTATTTTAACATAACCTAAGGTATGTTGGGTTAGCTTTAGATAACTATATTTTAATGTTATAAATGACATGGTAGACTTAAGTAAATGTTTTTAATAATAAAGGTTAGTTCTAGAGTTAAGATATTTGGTGTAGGAGTATAAGATTATGCTTTTACTATTAAGAGTAAAGAAATTTGTATTTCTGAAATTATTAAGGATTTTAGATTTTTACTTAAAAAGAAAGAATTGAGACTCTATGAAAAATATTTTTAAGCTAATACACATTTATCAAGGAAATGTGGGACGTTTTTACCTTTAAGAAGAGGATGGTGGAGTTCAAAATCATTAAAGACTATCCATATATAGTAATCCTGACATGACATGAAAAGAAAAAGAAATGATTGAAAATGTTCCTTTAAAAAATAAGAAAAGAAAAGAAAAATTAAAAAAAAAGGAAAATATGTGGGGAGAAGCTCTAGGATATGCCTAAAAAAAATTGGCTTCATTTAAATCATCTTAACGAAAGAGACTTATTTACATTTATGGACTTATTTTTGAAGTATTAGCATCTTTACTAGTAGAGCTCTCATAAACTTTTTTTCTTGTAATTCTTCTAAGCATCATTAGTATGACAAATTGTAAATATTCTTGAAACTTGAATTGAATAGAAAATCAGAACTCTCAGACTTGACTACTAAATATTCTTACATTTTAGTTTTAACCTAAGTTATTGAAAATTTTTCTAAAGTTTCATTATTACATTTATAAGACAAAAACTATAGAAATCTTTAAGTAAAACTCACTACCATAAGTAATATTTTTTATATAGTAAAAAGGAGTTACTTGAGAATAAGTAACGTTTAAATTTGGGGGAATTGATCCACCTAAAAATAATTTATTTTTAATGTACATTTCATGTTCATTTTATGTCTATTTTTGATGATATTAAACTTTAAAGGAAGGTATTTTGCATGTTTTTAGTTTTAGAAACATGGAATGGACATTTGGAGAAAATGAGGAAAAAATGGAGTAAAAATGGATGTTTTTTTATGGTGCTATAGCGCCAGTAGACGAGTTGAATGGGTGTTATAGCATCGTAGACCAGTGCTATAGTGTCAGTAACCAACTTTCTAGAATATCCATTGCGTTTGACTGATTTTTTGAAGAAGTGCTTGAAGGGACCCTTGGTGATTTTTAGTTATCTATTAATAGGGCCAATAGGGCCAAATTTTGGACGAAAAGAGAGCCTTTTTAAGTCTAATTCAGGTCATCTTGGAGAGTTCGGTTGGAGTCTAGTGTGTGTGTGTGTGTGTGTGTGTGTGTCTTTGTTTGTGTGTCTTTGGTGTGTGTGTCTTTGTTTTGTGTAAGAGTTTGGAGATTGGCTTCAAGGAAACTTCAGGATTTTCTTGGGGAGAAGACCTAAAGATAAGTATCTTGTCCTTGTGTTTAAGTTTTTGTTGTAAGACTTGGATTTCAATAAAAAATATGTGTTTTTGTTTTTTTCTTTATGAATTTTGAGTTGTTCCCTTTCTTTCTCCTTGTATATGGGAAGTAATCTTGTGGGATGAGCATAATTTAGAGATCTCTTTTTATTTTTAAAACATTGTGATAATATTTTCACCGGTTCTTCATTGACTTTGCAAACTGGTCATTTGTATCATTAAAATCCGTTGAGAAACATAATGACCCTAGAGATCTATGATTTTACGAACCAGTGAGTACCACATTTCATCTTGGGCAAATCCGTTGTGAACACGTGAGGGGAGTGCAAATAAATAGGGAGATAAGTTTTGATGGGCGTAGAATTGATGTTTCTAGGGTGACAAACTAGATTCTTTTATCAATTTGGTCTAGATTTTTTATCGTAAGGGTCCCTAGTAGGCTCTATAGAGATGGCACAATGGGTAATATGGAAGTGAGAGGCCAGAATCAACTCAGCAATACTACACAAGCTGGTGAGAGTCTCTAGATTAGCCATTGTTTTTTGCAAGCACCGATAGGAGGTAAAGAACAAGAATACTCCTATTTGGCACAATACAATATTTTATCTTTTTCATCATTTAAATCTTACACTGATTAACATCTCTTTGCAAGAGGAAAGATTTTTTCATAATATTTCAAACTTCTTTTAAAGTCTTTTAAACTTTATCAGTCTTTTAATCCATGTTTGTAATTTTTGCATAAATTCAGTGCTAAAATGTTACCAATATTTCAAATTTGTTTTGCTATTGTAATATCTGCAATTTAGATAGAAGTTTTGCAAGTCAATCTTATAAAATTTTGGTTTTCCTTGTGGGATCGATAGTGGGGTTTTTAAGGAAAATCTTATATTACTTGAAATGATTTGTATACTTGTGTAGTACCCCTAGTGTGAAGTTTTATTATTTTTTTTCATTTATTCACACTAGCCGCTAAATATAATTTGGGCAAAATTTTTTACAATCATTCAGAATTAAAAAATCTGCGTAGTTGCTGGTTGGGTCAACCACCTAAGGAGAAGCACTCACTCATCCTCTTTTTTAAGAGAAAAATGGAGTAGAAGAGGAAGATGAAGAAGAAGGAAGTGGAGATGGGCGGAAAAACCCTCATGATTTCGTTCAAGCTATCCTCAAGCTCTCCAAACCCCAATTTATAGAATATTTTTTCTCCTCTCAAGAGGATCTCAACTCGCCCTCTCAAATGGATCTCCCCTTCCAAAAATGACAGTTGAAACCTCTCTTCCCCTTTGGTCCTCCCCCTCTTTCCATTTTTGGTCCAAGGACCATATAAAGAGGAGCGTTTGACCAACATATCAATCATGCAAGACCTTCTTTTTGAGGTAGTAGTCTATGGAGAGCCTTACATACCTCCCATGGCCACACCTAGCCTCCATGTGTTCAAAACTTGTCAAAATAAGTTAAAAAACAATGAGACACTCTATTTGGTGGCGTCGGAGGCGCATTTTGGGTGCACCGACCCATCCATACTTAAGGCAGGGGTGTCAGGCATCTGGCGCGAGTGCGTCAAGCTAGTATGGTGTGGGTGTGTCGGTTGGCCGCTGGTGCACTGAACCACAGGCGCGGGTTTGACAACCTCTCAGACCTTCAAGGTGGGGGCATCATTAGCCTGGCACAGGCGCACCAGACATAGACAGGCGCAGAGTGTCGACCTATTGGCGCTAGGGCGCCACTCATAATCCTGATCCAGGTGTGCCAGTACTAGGGTCAGATCTCCACCCTTATGTCTTAAATGCGCGCCAGAGAGTCAAGATGGGGTCATTAGGCTACATGATGCTACATAATAGCAGAATAAATTCCCATTGGCTCGTATGAACTTCCCAAAATATTTAACATCAAAATTAATTCCAACATTATCACTCTACCTTCAAGAATTCCCTAACATCCAACAAGTTTAATTAAGAAATAAAATTATTGCTTACTTTAGGGTAACTTAGAAACTTTCTAGTTGGATGAATTTGTATTGCAATAAATAAAGGACAAATTTTAAAAACAAATTTGTTTTAGGGTGAGTTTATTTAAAATGACATGATGATTAATTTATCTGAAAAGAGATTAAATTGTGCCAACAGAACACAACTTGATTGTTTTTTTTTTGCATTAAATTGTGCCACGCAAGAACAACCCACTTAAACTAATTATTTCCTATATAACTACTAATTCTATTTACTTAAATAATATTAAATTTTTTTACATGGTTTCTACCATTAATGCATTATTAAAATCTCATTCCATAAAATCTCCCTCATTTCTTCTCTCTTTCTCTTATTTTCTTCATTTTACTCATTTTCATTTTGTAAAATTATATATATATA
>NW_018165492.1:82427-106742 GCF_001263595.1 Phalaenopsis equestris
ATATATAATTTGGGCAATTACATACATAGCTTCCAAAGCATTGTTATTTACAAATCAAATACTATCATACATCCATTTTTCACGTTCTCACTCAAATATCAAAAAATCATGATAAAACTCCAACTCATATTTTTCATTTTTTTCCAATTCGCAATGGTTTAATTTTATTAAAGTATGTATTTGTTCGTTTTATAATTTGCTTTAAAAACAATGAAATACTATTGATTTGATTGAAATGTTTAACAAAATTTAACATATATTTTCAAGATTTTATATTTTGTATTGCTTATCAAAAAAGTAATGAGAATAAACAACAACTTAATTCATACAAAAAGGAAAGTATTATAGAAAATGTACAAAAAAAGTTAGCTTGAATAATTTGTTCCAATAAAGGGTCTGTTTAGGGCAGTTGTTGATTATTTATAATCTGATACTAAGCAGATTATTTTGATAATCTACAGATTATCATAATAAACTGACTTGTTGTTTAATGCAGCTTATTCAGAATAGCTTATTGATAGTTATTGCTAGATAAATGACATTCATGTCTCTGTTTGGTGAAACTGTTTGCAACAGAACTAAAATGAGAACAGAAGTATATGATACAGAACCCAGAAATCATCACAGATCAGTTCAAAAGATAACATACGGTGCTTACACTCTTGTGAAGATCAGAAGAAATACAAAAAGAATAAATATAATTACAACTACAATGAAAAATATTAAAATATTCAATTTCAAACTCTAACTACCTCTGTCCTCAGCTGCACTTTCAACCTCGGAAATCATCATATCTCGATCATTGTTGACAGCGTAACATACTGGACTGTCGGACCATCGGAAAAAACCGCAATGAGCTGAAACACCCTTATGGCAACCGTAGAACTGTCTCTCACTGCTGTGAGGCTGACGTGATGTGAGTAACGGAGCAAGTAGTTTGCAGTAATACAAAAAAACTCTTCTTGTCCCCGTAATTCTAGAAGACATGTTGTTATAACTGCAAAAAAAAAATAATTGTCATATCTTGAAAAAAAAACAAATAGACATGCAGACAAAAATAAACCTATAGTGTATGAAATAAAGAAGACTTGGTGGATCAGCTGCCATAGATAGCATCTGTGATTGACTCCCTTAAAGCAGTCATCTCAGCCACACCCTCAGCGTCATGAACCTCAAATTCTTTATAGTCAATCTCATCCTCAGAGACTAAACGCCCAACCACAAATGTTGATGGTTCTTCAAAGGCATTCAATTCATCATTATCAGTCATATTAAAGTCCATAAATGAACGTGAAGGATGTTGTCGGATGAAGTTATGAAGTGTCATTGTTGCCACCACAATATGCACCTGCTTTTGAAATGAATACGACGACATATCATGTAAGATGACCCATTTCTTCTTCCAAACCCCAAACGTTCTTTCAATTACCCCGCGTAAAGAGGAGTGACATTTGTTAAACAGTTCTTTCCTGCCATAGAATGTGTCACTTGCTGGCTTCAGGTATATGGCTATGACTTCAGGTATCTAGTGTCTAGATATGACTTCAGGTAGCCCCTCTACATATGATGTCCAACATCAACCAAATAGTATTTCCATGTTATGAAATACACTGTTAATGACAAATAATACATATAACTAGTACATTTACAAATCAAATCATACATGTCATGTGCACTCCCTTCCCAGCCCGCAATGACAAAAGTGAAACATATGTTGAAGTCACATACCGTCATAACATTTTGAGTAGTTGAACCACTACGACCAATGTACGCTATATTGTCCTAACTGGGTAATCGGACATCGACGTGAGTACTGTCAATTGCACTTATGCAGTTTTGTTTTGCAATAGAAAAAAGCAGAATTTTGGAAGTAACATAAAGAAACCAATAGTTACCTTGAAATAAGGCATGTAACGGGGATCATTGGCAATTTCCCCTGGAGTACTAGCAAATGATGGATCCTCTGGTTTGACAATTTGAGCTAAAGCTAGCAAGTGCTTGTATGCCTTTGGAGAAGTAACGACTTATTATTTCTAATGAATGCTGAAATCTCTCCATATCGCCTCTAATAGATTCATTCTGTGACAAAATGTATAATGTTATAGCCAACACCTCCATTCTCGTCGTTCAAGAAGAACCTTGGAGGTCGTGATTTTGAGATAACTTGTGCGGAGATCCATAAAAATAGATATACTCATTCGAATAATGTTGTTGAACCTTATTGGATGTCCAGAAAGCATTTCACCTACCCATTTATCCCCAATAAAACTGGATGTCATACGGGGTATATGAACACTGCTGGATTGGTAATACTCCAACAATAACATTGCAATTGCTGCAGCCATGCCATTCTTTTACAGCGTTCATGTTGTGGATTCATCGTAAATTCAAAAGATGTAAGTTATTTCAGTAATTGTTGATACATAGTAGGAGCGAGAAATAAGCAAGGAAAACATGAAACACTTAAAATGAAAATGTACAAAGATCAACTTATTGATAAACTTTAATCATCTAGAAGTGCACTAAAAAAAGATCCATACAAAGGGAAAATAGTAAAATTGCCCATTTAGATGTCCATAACATAACAAAAGCTACAAATAATAAAAAAAAAAAATCATTCCTCAAGCAAAACACGCAAATATTCAACGCGCAATTATGGTTACAACGCAATGAATATTTGTCTACGGGTTGGATCCTTGAGTTTCTTGACACACTTTACATGAAAACGTCTTTCTGCAACTACTTTAGGTAGAGAAGCTAAAGTTCCTAGACATTCAAAGATGGTGCTGTCAAGGACTGGAGTAGGTGGTGGAGCATCAAAAGCTTCTATGAGTCGATCAAATGAGGTTTTCACAAAGGTGTCTTTTTCTTTATTTATCCAACCAATTTTGGGCCTCTTTGAAGGTGAACTAGACTCCTCCATCTCCCTTCTGTTACTGTGCACTTCTTCATCAGCTGTCAATGGCTCAGATGGGAAGTCATCTGTTATGCCTGAAAACCCATCTCACTAGGGTTGAATGCAAATTTTCCTGTCACGATAACCCCTTTAAACATTATGTCAAGTTTTTCTTCAATATCTGGGTCAATTATGCACTGCTTATATTTCTTCGTTGACGGCATTGCCTGTGACAATGTAATGGAGGAGGGGGTTAAATGGGTTTATTAGAGAAAAAAATAAGTAATGTAAATCAAAATAAAAGTATAAAAGTGAGTTTATTACCTCCAATTTCTCAGCCCACCATTCATTCGGAGCATCGATTGTCTGCTTAATGGGATCTCAACCCAAATCGGTACATCCATGTTTGAGCTCCATCTGAATTTTTCATTCCTTCTTCAATTGGTCCCATTTGTTTTTAAATTTAGCCTATCATAATCGCTGCCAATCAATTCCTTAAACCTTTTCGCAATAGTTTGCCAACCTTCTTTGTTCAAATACGTGGTTGACCTATTTCCCAGTTCTATTTTTTAATACATAGATCGCAAAAAAATATTTGTTACTTCTTTATCCAACATAGCAGGCAGACCCCCTTCATTCGCCTTAGACAAGTTGGCACTATAAGGAACTTAAAATATAAGTACCAAGTAAATATTGTAAGTCAACAAAAAATTTATAAACATAATGCAAATTTCTCAGCATACAAACTATAGGAGAAAGTTATACTAAATTATGAGTTAAAGAAACAAATCAAATTAAGGATTTGCTTCATTTTTCATTAAAAAACAAAAATAAACCTGCTCAGCCATGAAATATGGATGGTTTGAGCCCAACTTCCTCCACATTACTTCTATAGCAATCATCAACTTACTTCCACATCCATCATCAATTTACAAATAATGGAACGAGAACCTTAACAAAAAACAGTGAGCAATACAGCTGCAGCATGGAAGTGTTTCTTTACCAGTGCGTTATACTCGAAAATAGCTCTTGAATTGCTCTTAAAAAATTTTTTTGGATAAGTTAATTCAATAATGCTAATGAACCAACAAAAAAATTATAAAATCCCTATCCAAAGCAGTTTTGAAAACAGTGATGCAATTTCCACATGAGGAAAAAGTGGTAGTCAAAGCATACCAGTTTATAATGCTATAATTTCCACACTGATGCAATTTCCTCATAAATACCATTCAAAGCCTTTTGTATACTAACATACCACACAAAGATCATTGTATTGCATAAATCCCAAAATGTTTTGCAGATTTCACAGAATAGCAACAATGTTGCATAAAAGGCAACATTTCGAACCATAAAGCTTCAGATAGTTCTATGTAAGAAACAACATTTCGATCCATAAAACATCAGACAGCTATATGCATAAAAGGCAACATTTCAAACCATAAAGCTTCAAATAGTTCTATGTAAGAAATAACATTTCAATCCACAAAACATTAGATAGTTCTATGCATAAAAGACAACATTTCGACCCATGAACAATTCCAGGACTCATACTTTCTATGGAGTCCAATTCAAGGGTTGAATTGTCCCCTTGAATTGTCCCCAAATGAACCAAATGAACCCTTGATTTTACCATTAACCAATTCCAAAAACATATCATGACAATTCCAGAAAAGCTTAAAAAAATTCCCAAGAAGACAACATCCCCAATTAGGGACAATTCAATGTGATCAAATTAGGAAGATTACACATAAAGCCTTCCACATACAACATCTTGAGGATAAATACAGCTCATCTACAATAATTTATATATAACAACTTCTCATCTATGATGAATAAATGACATTGCTAACAACACTACCAGATATGAGATTCCTTTGATAGACATTGCTAACAACAATACTAGAACAACACTACGAGATTTTGATTTCCCCTCATGCCTACTCATTCACCAGCATACTGTAGAACCTCGTCAATATAAACATAGGAACTCATAAGCTTCATGCAATGAAAACAATTTTTTCGCTGTTAATGCTCGAACATTGATAAAGCAAATATCTTGCTTGGACTTTTATAATGTAAACATTCTTGTGCAGACTAATGAAGACAATTTCATAAATCTAGGCACAACTGATAGAGAAGAGGAGCCCTCATGCCACAGATCTTAGAAACCCTCATATATCACATCAAAAATTAAATAAAAAATGTATTACTTGCATCTCCACCTCCCAAAAAAACCACCACAAATGATAAAAATTAGCTTGCTTGGAACTCCACCGCCAAAATAGAGATGCAGAAAAATTGGAGTAACCCTCATGCCACATATCTAAGATAGGATATACCCAAAAACCATTCATTCATATATCATTGCAAAAGTGCAAAAGTTATAAAAAAATATATTGTTTGCATCTCCACCTCCCAAAAAAACCAACAGAAAAGAGGAACTTTCCGAGGATCGCAGGGGAAAACATACATTACGAATCATAAAGGAAAATAGAAATGCTAGGGCTCGCGGGAAGGAAAGAGAGGGATATCGGGTAGGGCGAGAGTGTGAGGTCGAAAATAACACCTTCCGCCGATCTCAGTCAAAGCAAAGGAGCAGAGGAGGGATCGATTCTCCTGAAAAGGGCGAGGGCGAGAGAGATCTGTGAAGGGCACCACAAAAATTCGTTCCCTAATCACAAAAATCATACGCGGGATGCGGGGGGGAGTCCGGCTTGCGAAGCCATGAAGGAAATCGCGATATTAAAACCCCGCGGCACCAAAAAATTACACCCAACGTGATATTCAAATGGGAATGTGGCGTTTTCAAAACGCCGCCGCACCACTATAAGCTGCCTCAAACGGGCACAAAATTAATTCCGCTCTAAAAGATCCTTTCCTCCAAATGCTCCCTTATTCTTAACACTTAAAAGAACTTAAAAAGGAAATTAAAACGGGGAAGATATGAGAAAATAGATGCACAAGAAAATGTGTTCTTGAAAGGGATTTTTCTTCAAAATTTACATGCAAAAGAGATGCCCAAGAAAGATCTTTGAAGGACCGTCACGAGCGAGAAAACTGGATTGTACTTCTAAAAAAATAAAAATAAAAAGAAAAAAAGGTTTATTGTTTGATGGCTAAATTCCGAGCCTACGCCTGGAAATTGAGAGCCACCTTTTCTTGTGGGCCATTGGAGTTTTGTCATTTACCATCCAGATATTTTTTTTTATATAATGTGGAATGTATTGTAAATATTAAATTTTATTTAAATTTAAGTACATTTATAGAGATATCACCTAATTCCTACATATCTAACATTTAAAAATAAAATAAATATTTTCACACATAATTAAATCTATGTAAAAATTAAAATTTGAATGTTAAAAGTATAAATATTTGGAAATTGAGTTATCTCAAAAAAATCAGATTTTTTAAGTTATAAAAGCCTAAATATTAAAAGGACCTCATGATGGTAATGGATCGAGCCCGCCGACTGTATACTTAATGGTTTCATTATGACTAAGTAAATTGCACTCATTGGTCTTATCATTAGAGGTCATAAACTATAGAGCTTCTTGTTGCCTAGAAGGATCTCATGAGTACCTCTGAAGCTCGTCAACATTCATGTCAGTTTCTTTGATTGGGCTCGTTAAGCTTAAACGTTCAAGCGAGCTCCTCCAGCCATGCTTGCCCACATTTCCCCTGTTCTTCTCCTAAGCTCACATGTACTAATTGAATTCTCCTACCAAGCTTGTTGATAGCTACCTAGTTGCATAACTGAGCTTGACAAATAGTAATTTGAGGTAGAAGGAAGATAACTCCAATACATCATCATGCAATTATATTTTTATTTATCGCAAGACGTTCATGCCAAAGATCTTAACAACGATGAGTCTGCTTAGGCTCCATACATCACAATCTTTCATGTAGGTTTCTATTTATTCTTTAAAATTTTTCTCTTGCACAAAGGCTCTATGGTTTATAAATAGGAAGTGAAAAGGGAAAGAAGAAAAAAGGATATGACCCTAGCTCTCGCAAAATCTTTCTCTCTAAAAATCCTTCAGCTTCCTTCCAACTTTTTCACATGATCTTTCCCATATTGTATGGGTTCACATATTATACGAGATCATATCTTATAAAGGGATTCAACATCCTAAAAAGTGTAGTGAGCATGGATCTCATACCCAAATCTAAACAAGAACTTTCAGTTGAAAGAAAATGAAGAAAAATGATTAATTGAATTAGAGAGTTCATAACACAACAGAAACTGAATAAACCGTTACGCTTTTTGGTTTCTGCAGTTTGAGAACAGCTGATTTGCAGTTGTTTGTGGAAAAAAGACAATTTTGGCCACGTACAATGGAGCTGTTCGCAACAGTAATATAATGAAATACGTTCAATATACTAAAATCCAAAAAAAGACTACATAAAAGTTCAAAGAAAAAAAAGATATACTCCTCGCTCAAGGGAGTCTATCTACAAACCTATTAACAGTAAAGCTACACATCTACAATTCTTCAAACAAATATGCACCATTCCTCACTGAATTTTTCATGCCATCTACAGACTGCCAATCAAGTAAGAGGATATTTGAGGATTTCAGATTTCTATCAGGGAAAAAATATATACTAAACCAACACATAAAAAAGGAGCATTTACATATATAGCACGCAATTCTTATGGATTTACATATCTCACATCAAAACTTTCATTTCTACACTCATGCCACCAAATTCCTATGTATTTACATATCTAAAACGTAAATTTTACTTTCAACAGTCTCAAAAAAGGAATTTGTAAATGGAACCAAAAGAAAAAATAATTTCAATTCAATCATCCTTAAAGACCAAAGGAAAATAATGAACGGTCGAAAAGACTATTAGAATTTCTAAAATAAAACCCATAAGCTATGAAGTAAATGGAACCAACATTCTATTCGCTTAGTTGATGATACAATCACAAAGGAAGCACAAGGATGGATTAATGACATTTATAAGAATGAAAATTTAATGGTAAATTTAGAAAGCGGAATAAAATCTCGCATACATGCAACAATAAAGAAAGCAAGACAAACTTAATTTCTTTTCTTTGTGAATCACAAAAAAAAAAGTAAAAGAAAAAAAATGAATCTCAACCCTATCACATATGATTTACACATAAGTGATGCATAAAAAAAATCACAAACAATTATATGCAATCAAATAAGGAAATAGGGATTTGGATTTACCAATTCGTGTTTCTTACGGTTTGATTGGGGAAAAGAAAGAAATCTCTGTAGCTTGAATGGCTGGAGGAAGGAAAAGAACCTTGCTCACAATTGGAGAGAGATCCTCACGGATAGAAGGATCGGGGCTGAAGAGCACGCGGTTCAGACGATCAATGAAGGGAAGGGCTTCACGAATTGAATGGATCGGGATCGAGGGAAAGAAGGAACCAAGAAAAAAATAAAATTGGGGGCTGACAAGAGTATTCCATACCGAGAACGGACGCAGCGCCGCCTCCGGCTTCCTTCGTCAGAGAGCAGCGGCTTCCTTCGGCAGATCGGGTTTGAGGGCAGCGCGGAAATACTTCGGTCGAACGCTGGATCGCGGGGTTATACCCGCGATCCGCGTCTAATAGAAAAAAATCAAACGTTGTAAATCGTGTTTTGACAAACGCAACCAAAACGTGTGAATCAAACATAAAGGCGGTGTTTTCAAAAACGCCGCCGCAGTTTTAAGCTGCCCCAAATGGGCCCTGAATTTAGAGAAAAAATGCACAAAATAATAGAAGTGTCAAGAACTTGTTCTAGGAAGAGTTTGAGAAACCATACAGGATGATCAAGATTTTGTGGAATGGAGACGAGGACCATAAAGGCATCGATTACCAAGAGAAGAACTATCGTGAACTGGAGCAAGGAGAGTCTGGCTTTATCACTAGAAGAAGAAGATGATGATGATGATGATGTATCATATGTCCTTAGAGAAGAGACGACAAAATCCTTACATAATGAGGAGAGGACAAGCAAAAAAAGAAGGAGAGGATTGCAGTAGAATGCACTATAGAGAAATTGTTGAAGTGGAACCCCCTAGAAAATTCAAATTCCCTTCCCTGGATTCTTACAAAGGGAGGACTAATCCCGCTGATCATATCTTTTGTATCGACAGTCTTCCTAACATGAATAAACGAAGCCCTTAAGTGTCATTTTATAATGCTCAAGGAATCGTCCTTATGTTGGTTCACAACATTCTAATAAGAGTCATCTCCTATTTCAGTAAAATCAAGCAAATGTTAGATGCTTAATTCACTAGCACTCAAAAAACACAAAAAAGCTCTCAAGATTTACTAAAGATCCAATTAGCTCCATCTAAAAGTTTGAGGAGCCTCATCACTAGATTCTAATGGGAAATGCTCGATGTTAGACATATTGAGTCTTCCATCGCCCATGCAGCAATTGCATGGGGTCTATGAGAAGGCCCATTCCAATACATGTTTGGCTTGCAAAAGCCAAAAACCATGGTTGAAATCTTAAAGCTAGCCCATGATCATATTTTGGTTAAGGAATACAACCCTTTATCAAATCTCTCTAGCATTGGAGAACTAGTTGATAGATTAAAAAAAAAAGAGATATTTTTGAACACCAAGGAGGCCAACATCAATTTGTATGAAGAGACAATAAAAGCACCCTAGAAAAACATCTTTAACAACAACAACAATCATAGCAATCTGAATGAACGCTTGTCTTAAAGAGGCTAGAGAAAAGACATAGAGTATTTGACACGCCTAAAAAATAACTACTTTTTCATATATATTTTATACTTATTTTTAATGATATTACATTTAAAGAAAGGTATTTGCATGTCTTTGGTTAAAGGTACAAGAAATGGACTTATGGAGAAAATGAAGCAAAAATGGAGCAATTTGGAGTCAAAACAAGCAAGGAAGAAAATTCTTACTCGACACATTTCGATGTGTCTTTCTTTGCTTAATATTCTTTATATTTATCATATGTTTTTGAATGAAATTATACTTTAAAGAAAGATTATTTTCATGTTTAGTTTGTAGATATAATAATTTGGAGCGAAACAGAACTGAAATGGGGCAAAACGGAGCAAAACGAGGCAAAACGGTGGAGCTGCCTACAAGGTGGCACCTAGGCGCCTGAAGCTGGTGCCTAGGCACTAGATGATAGAGAAGACAGCGCCTATGCTCCCGAAACTGGCACCTAGATGCCAGAAACGATTAAGGAGCTGTTTTTGGGCGATTTTTGGCTATGTTGGGATGTTCTGGAAGATTCCAAGAAACTTGCAAGCCCCATGGAGTGGTTCAATAAATCTAGACACTTGGAAAGGCCAAAGTTGTGTATCTTGAACTGAAAGCGTGTCTCTTCTAGTGAAGAGGTGTGTCTCTAGAAAAAAGGAGGTATTTAGTGTCTTTTTAAAAAGAGGGGCTTGACGCCTCTCATAAGGAGTTAAGAGGGGGATCTTGGAGAGAATTTCAGTGTAAGTTTAGAGAGGAGATGAAGATATAGATTTTCACCATGGCTTGAGAGATTGGTGAGGGATTTTGAGAGATATGTGTAAAGAAATTGTATAAGCATTGCATAGATCAGCGAAATATTTTGTTGGAGGGATTTTTATTTTTCCTTTAAAGGAAAAAAGTTAAGTATTATGTCTTTATTATCTTGTAATTGTTATAAACACTTTCTAGTATATTTGTTTTAATTTAATGAAGTTTTATGTTGTGTTTAATCCATGTTTTGTGTGTAGTAATAAGATAACAGAAACATGACAAACAAAATAAAATAAAATAAAACGACATGACATGACAAATATAACAAAATAAAATAAAATGACATGACATGACAAATAAAACAAAAACCTAAACAACCAAATGACAACAACAAAACAACAAAAAAATGACAAAACAAAAATAAAACAACATGACATGACATGAACAAACAAAACAAAATAAAACATTTAGGGTAGAATCAGATTCTTAGAAATCTATTACCCTAGAAATAAACATTTGATGTTTCTTCCCTTGATCTTGACATTTCTTAGAAGAACGAGTGTTAACATTAATCAAAAGCTTTCTCAGATAGTCTTGACTGTCTGGGATGTAATTAACTATAGGAGTTTGCTTCTATAGAAGAAAGAAAAACTCGGAATAGGTGATATACCTAAATCTCTGGTTCCCTAATTCTTCATGTGGTTTTCTTTATACGAGAAATCATTTTCTCTATAATGACTATCGTCACGACACTTCTTTTTCTCATGTTTTCTATTTTAGCCCTTTCCTTTTTTCTCTTAGTTATTTAACATGTGGGAATCTTTCACATGATTCAAAAAAATAAGTTACTTGGAGATTAGGGCAATAAAATAGATAAACAAAGTGACGACTCATTTCAAATAACAATGTCAAATCAACGACATGACTACGGGAATTGGCAGTGATGGCCGCGGCGGAGCTCTGGGCGCCATCAACCGACATTTCTTAGCATTAAGGACAATATGTCATGGCATCGATATCAATTTCCTATCGAGATGTTGGGAAAAATTCAATGAAAAGGCGTGAGATGTAGTATTAAGATTAGTTTATAGTTTTCCCATCCAGTATGTATAAAAGGAGAAGACAGGAGTGAAAGTATTCTATTTTTTATCTTTTTTTTTTCTACACTAGAATTTGGATCTCCTTCCTCATCTTAGATTCCCTCCAGATTTTCACTTTGAGGATCGTTCTCTTCTCTCTCTTACTCTCTCTTTTGGGTACTATTCTAGTGGTACATGATCTTTTTTCGAGTTGCATCTACTCAGAAATACTATAAAACCCAATGTGTTAAAAATGATTCATCACTGATCATCTTGTCGGCTGATGAATATAATAATTTTTTTTTATGTATATGATTTCTCATGAGCTTTTTGGCCTCATGATAAGAGCCCGCGTCATATACCTAAAATTTCAGAGCCGCGCCACAGTGGGATCGAACCCTTGACCTGAGGGGACTTACAGTGACCCTGCCACCAACAGACTAAGGCTTGCGGCACGATATATATATATATATCTTGAGAGGGAGAGGGAGAGGCATATCACCAAAAAAATTTTTTCCAGAACAAAAACTTTAGCTTTCTTTCTAGAAGCATTCGTTTTCCATCCTTACAAATGAATCATTGATGAACCCTAACTATCCAAGGTCAAAGCAAAGGCTAACCATTTTATCTCGTTTTTACTGTTCAATAGAAATTACTTTTTTTCTGAAAATTTATGAATAGCGTGAAACTCAGGAGGAATATTTAGAAGCATACCACCCAGTTCTCATGTATTTACATATCAAATACTTAAATTTTAATTTATATGTATATACCATAACTAAAGATGTAATTCACTTT
Source organism: Phalaenopsis equestris (assembly GCF_001263595.1). NCBI lineage: Eukaryota > Viridiplantae > Streptophyta > Magnoliopsida > Asparagales > Orchidaceae > Phalaenopsis > Phalaenopsis equestris. Next base: position 94,671 of record NW_018165492.1, read on the forward strand.
TTAAAAAATTTAAATGATAATAAAAAATTCATATGACAATATTTTTATGTGCTATGAAAATTTTGATTACTATAGATATAAAAAATAAAATTTTGATATTAGATATGTCGATACATATGAATTGGGTGCATCAGTACAACAACAACAAAACCTTAATCCCACTACGAGGCGTTAGCTGCATGAATCCTTTTTCTCCATTGCGTCCTATTTAGTGTCATATTTTCATTTAGTTCTAATAAATTAAAATTATTTTTTTATAATAAATTGTGTGCACATATAAATTAATAAATTTAAGTCATTCAGCTAAAAATATGATCAATAAATTTAAGTACATACCATATCCTTTCTTTAATTAGGAAAAATATTACATTAACACTCCTAATATAGAGTTACGTCTGGAGCTCACTGATATGCGGACACGAGGAGGAAACATAAAAATTAAAAGAAAATTATTTTAGCGCAGGGAAATATTCCTTCCGTGTTATCAGTATTATTAGGTGTTAATGTGGTGATTATTTATGTGTTCTTTTGTTCTGGAAATATTTCTGGTATTACAATAACACAATAACACATCAATACTATTATAATAACACCCGAATAGCACGAAATAACATAAGAAGAATATTCTCATGTATTACCTGAGAAAGCAAGCGCGTTTCCTTAAAACCACGTACCCGCATATCAGTGGACTCGAAGATAGCTCTAAAACCCTAATTCTTCATCCTCAACCCTCATAAACCCTCATCAACTTCCCAAAGTAATCGGCCCCCAAATCCCGAAACTCCGCCTCTTTCCTCTTCCCTACTCTCTCCACAAACCCTGCCCCCTCCTTCTCCAACTCTCCGCCACCAATCACGAACTCGGGAGGAAAATTAAGCAACGCTTTCGCTCCGCGCATTTGAAAAGCCGCACGATCGTAAGCCACCGCGGCCTCCTCCGCCGTATTGAAAGTGCCGAGCCACACCCGCGCACCATGGCGCGACGAATCCCGAATCTCCGCTGCAAATTTGCCCCATGGCCGCCGCCGCACGCCTCGATAATGCCTTTTAGTCAATTCTCCAATCACCTCTGCCCTCTTTTTGGATGTCGGTGGAGACATTGGAGAAGAAGCAGACATACTGGAGGCCTCCGTGAGTACCTGCAATAGAATCATGTCCTGAGAATCGTCTTCGTTTAGTGGGAGAAATTGGGGAGGATCGGCTGAGATTTGTTGGCGGGATAAATCCATCCTTCCAATTTCTTCTCTTGTTCTTCCACTCGGTTTCGTCTCGTTTCTGCTTTCTGAAAGCCTTCTTGTTTGGACAGTAGGCTTTAGGCACATATTTATTGTAGGAGCATTTACATTTCTACCACTAATTTCTTTGTATTTATGAATTCATTATATAAGTCTTGCTTTTTTTATATTTATGTTGTCATCTAAATTTTACATATCACAAGAAAATTATCACAATTTTAACTTTTAAAAGATAAGAGATAATTTTCTAGTTTTCTTATGAATAAAAAATTAATACGTCCGGAGTCCGGACGGAGAGATACATTCGGAGTCCAACGATTCACCTTCATGTGGAGTTGATAGGAAAAAAAATTTGTTTTCTTGTGATTCGGCCCGGTAACAAAGGGAAATATTCCTCATGTATTATTCTGTGTTAGTATTGTTATTCTGATGTTATTGATGTGTTATTGTGTTATTATAACACCAGGAATATTTTAATAAAACAATAATACATGAATATCACCACAATAACACCTGAATAACGCAGAATAACATGGGGGAATATTCCCTTATGTTAAAACTTTTTTTTTTATTTTTCTGTCACCTCCATGTGGCGTGAGTTTATTGAACTCCAGACGTATTTGTACTTTCGGGGAGTTTAGACGTAATATTTGTTTTACTTTTTTATATTTATGTCATCTAAAATTTAGATATCACATCAAAATTATCACAATTTTAACTTTTAAAAGATGAGGTACATTTCTTATGTATCAAAAAAAGAGTAAGCATGTAAAAATTAAAATTTAAATGTTTGATATGTAAATAAATAGGAATTGAGGGATGTGTATGTTAATCTTCCTGAATATCTTAGAGTATTCTACTATTACAAATTTAACCTTTGCTTACTTCTTTTATATAAGGTGTTCATTTCTATGTTATTGTTGTAATTTTCAGCAACATGGAGGGTTAACAGTATAAATCTGGGATTCTATTGACCGTAAGCTTCTAGGCTTTTTATGGTGGGGCCCACTCAAAAGCACGATATGAATAATATGATGCCGTAAGCGATGAGCTCGCCATGTTTGAAACGCGTCCGTGTGCTGGTGGGCCATGGGCCAAATGGGCTTGAGAGGAAATAACAGAATGACGATGGTTCTCCAGGTGGACCATGAAGCATTCATATCAGACCGTTGAGTGTGCAGAATGGGAGGATTTCAGCGGTCATGATTTATAGATGAAATGCGGTTTGGTGGAGAAATTTTTGGGTGAGGTTGGTGCTAGGGAGGGTGCGGTCAACGGCTAAAGTGAAGACTCGTCCGTGTTCGTTTTAACGGAGTTGGAAATTGGACCCGACGACTATTGTCTATGATTGTTCATATACGACTGGATTTATATTATTTTATTGAATATAAATTTTAAAATTTAGAAATATAAAGAATATTATCATTTTGTGTTTAATAAAATGATTCATTGAGATTTTATTAAGATATTCATCTTATTGTTGAGATTTTATTAAAGTATTTATCTTGTTGTGTGTTAATATTTTAGCGAATATTTATATGTCTATTACGTTAATTTTTTATATTTTATGCTTAATTTGTGTCAAATGATTTGCGGTAGTAGAGTGATAATTTAATGTTTTAAATTAGTACAGTAATCCAACACAAACGATAATTGAGATGATTGGTCGAAACACTAGAAGTTCATATGTGGAAAATTCGAAAAGAAAAAAAAAACCACGGAATTTGGCCCAGTCAGAACAAACAACTATGAGTTGGTGAGTACACGTGCATGCCCTTATCCCACAAGCAAGAAAGGGTTACACAGTTCCTCAAAGTGCAATGATTGTATGCAGAATAATTTGTTGTACAACGGCTGAGAGCGGTTGCAATTGTCAGGACTTCTGTGCACCGTTTTTGGGGTTCACTGTTGCGTGGTTTTTTAGGATGATGTATTGCTCTGCGGGGTTTCTCGTGACTCTGCGATGTTGGACTTTACTTTGCACGGTGTTTCGTTACTCTGTAATGTACATCGCGACTCTGCGAGGGGCTTCATTGTAACGAGCAAGGGGCGGCCGATAGTGATCGATTGTAGACAATGAACGTTGGCCAATGATGGTTGGTGATTTTGATAGAGTGAAGGCGTCTGCCAAGACTTCAGTTTGAAACTGCACTGGAATTCAACTTCTTCGTGAATTAGCTTCAGATCTAGCTCTTCTTCCTATTCAAGGTCTAGATTTTCTTACATTAATTGGGTAGATCTATATTTATAGAGTCTGAGTGATGCCTCCCTACAAATAAGGAAGGAATCTAAACCACACCAACAGACGACCCCAAGAGATTCCTTTGATCAGACATCATTTTTTGGACATTTGAGTCTCTTAATGATGTTGTAATTGAGTGTTCTTAGGCTTGTTAGATTCATCTCGTTAGGAATCTCTATTTGATTGTAAGCTTGTCATATAGTGAATCCCTTTGACATCCCAATTAGACGCCAAAAGCTTCCAAAAGTAGCTTAACGATTTGATATGGGCTTGATTTGACTCGGATTGGGCCAATTTTGGTCACCGGAAGATCGTCGGAGCATCATCGGAGAACCGCCGGAGTTCGCCAGAACATGAACTTTTCTCTTACTCATAGGAGAGCTTCTTCCTACGTGAACATACATCCACAACCATCACGACAGTGAGATTTATCCAACTCTTAGTTGGCCTTAGGGTTAGTTGAGTCTAGGAACATGGGTTTGGTTGCCCACAAGAGGTGTCTGTGTCAGTCATCATTAATCAGTGCAACCACGACGCCTATGTGATGGGCTATTGATTTCTCTAGAGAAAGCCCTAAGTTAGGATCATTGTACGTTAGTCAAGTCCTGTACGGAGTTGAGTGATTCCCTGTTGTGAGCCTTAAGTCTAAATCTTGTCGGGTCGGAATCATAATCTCTCGTGGCTTTGACGCTCCCAACTTTCCTTGGAGAAGATGGTTGAGTTCGATCTTAGAGAATGAAAAAAACTTTGTAGCTAGTCCATCCTATAAGATCGTGGGCGTTCATAAAGCAACAAAAGCTTTGTAGTTAGTCTGCCCTATGAATAGTGGAGAGTTTCCCCTACGAGAAATCGGAGGGGAAGCTTTGTAGTTAGATATTTTATGTCCTAACACAACATCTCTCAAAACGATAAATTGATACTTCTCCCAATTAAGAACCAGATTGGTTTCTTCATAGTGTTTCAATACCTTTGCCAAATGAACTAAATAGGAATCAAAAGAAGGGCCAAACATTGAAAAGTCATCTATAAACACTTCAATTCTTTTCTCGATCAGGTTACAGAAAATATACCTCATACACCACTGAAATGTAGAAGATGCATTACATAACCTAAAAGGGATTATATGAAATGAAAAAGTTTCATAAGGACTTATGAATGTTGTTCTATCTTGATCCTTAGGAGTTATAGATATCTGATTGTACCCTGAATATCCATCTCATAAGCAAAAATATGGATGACCAGTTAGCCTATCTAAAATATGATCTAGAAATGAAAAAGAAAAGTAGTCTTTCCTCATGACAGAATTTAATTTTCTATAATCTATACATATACGTCACCTAGTGACATGTCTAGTTGCAATTAATTCATTTTGCTTATTAACAGTCATCGTAACTCCCCCTTTCTTAGGAACACAATGAATAGGACTTCAAGCACTATCTAATATAAGATCTATAATACATGCATCTAACTCAATAGTTCCTTTTAACTACTTCTTTTATAATTAGGTTTAATCTCCATTGAGGATCAGCTTGGATTTTATGGTTATCTTCCATCAGGATCCTATACATACAAATAGAATGACTAATCCCCTTAATATCTACTAAGTTTCATTCGAAAACTTTCTAATAATTCCTCAGAATATCCATTAATTTCTCCTCTTGCAAAAGATTCAAATCTAAGTATATGATAACTCGTAATGTAGATGACTTCCCCAAATAAGCATACTTTAAGTATGTGGGAAGCACCTTCATCACAAATTCTGGTGGTTCCTCAACAGAAGGAATAAGAGTTTTACTAATTTTTATTGTATCTAGAATCTCAAATCTCTCTTGAACAAATTTTGAATTATAAAAAATCAATTGGGCTAGTTCATCCTGAAAGTCTATAACTTTCTTTTCATCCAAACCCACTCTATTGATTTATCTTAATAACTTTTTCAGAAATGGCTACTACATAAATAATCAATTAAGTCCATCTGAAAACACATATCTTCATTCATTTAGAAAGATACTTCATGTATTTCAAGACATTAAGTGTAATATCCTGATCATTTACTCTCATATTTAATTCACCTTTTTGACATCTATTATAGCTTTCAGTGACTAGGAAATGTCTACTTAAAATGATTAAACTTTCCTTATATTTCTTCATATCCAACATAATGAAATCAATAGGGAAGATAAACTTATCCACCTTTACTAAGACATCTTATATTACCCATTTGGATAAGTGAACGATCAGCTAGCTAAAGGGTTACAGTAATAGAAGACACTTCTCCTAATCCTAACCATATGAAGATAAATAATGGAATAAAGTTTATACTTACTCCGATATCACATAAAGCTTTTCCAAAAAATATTCTCCTATTGTACAAGGGATAGTAAAGCTCCCAAGATCATTAAGTTTCTGAGGAAGATTATTTTGAATGATTACATTGCACTTTTCACTAAGTGCTACTATCTCTTAATCTCCAAATTTTCTCTTCTTATTAAAAATGTCATTCATGAACTTTACATAGCTGAGCATCTGCTCTAGAGCCTCTGCAAAAGAAATATTAAGACTTAGCTTCTTTAATACCTTCAAAAATTTCAAAAATTGTTGGTCCGGCTTTTGTTATTGGAACTGTTGAGGAAATGAAGGTGGTGGTTTTTCTAAGTTATACTTAGTTGGAGAGACTGGTTTCTCTAAGTCCTTGAAAATATTTTCCAAAGGCTTTTTAGGTTATACATTCTCTTTTTCAACTTCCAAACCTTTCCAAACTACAACCTCCAACTCTCTTCTACTCCTTAATTTGACAACTTTTACATTCTCACTATTCTTCTCCTTGGGGTTAATCTTAGAGTTGCTAGGAAGAGTTCCTTGGGGGTCGATTTCATAGTGAGTTAGCAATCTGTCCAAAATAGTCTCTCATGTCACTTATAACTACACTTTGACTTTGCATTTTATTCCCCATCTAAAATACAAACTCCTTCCAAGACAACTTCTTTTCCTTGAATTATGAGCAAGAGTAAAATCCAGGATGATAAGAAGGTCTATAGTTGGTACTACTTTGATTATTCCAACTTTCAAAAGGATTTTCCTGGTTATTTCCCCATTATTGGTTTCCCCCACTAGAATGATTGATCCATTTAAAGTTAGGATGGTTCTTCCAACCTGAGTTATAGAAATTGGAATAAGTGTTGTTAGGTCAATTGTTAATTACATTTAGGGTCTCAAATGATGAAGTACTACTATAAAAAATTTGTTTAAATGAAATTTCTTAATTACCAGAGGTACTTGAGGTTGGTTCATTCCAAATTGTTCTAGTTTCTTAGATCTGGCTGCTACATGAGAAGTTAGAATCGAAAGCACATATGTATCATGTACACTAACTACCTTCTTAAGGTTTACTCTTTTAGAGGACCATTGAAAGTTGTTAGTGGCCACCTCCTCAATGAGAGAATAAGCCTCATCAAATGGCTTGGACAAAAGTGAACCATCAGTGGCAACATCTATAATAGATCTTAGGGATCTTACTAAACCATTGTAAAAAGTATAAATAATTAGTCAATCAAGCAGAGCGTGGTGTCGGTACTTCTAGAGAAGTTCCTTAAATCTTTCCTAAGCCTCATATATTGACTCACCTTCTAACTGAAAAAAATGAAGTAATATTATTCCTAAGTTTAATAGTTATTGAAGGCAAAAAATACTTAAATAGGAGTTTTTGGGCTAAGTCATCCCATGTCCTAATTGATCCAGGGACTAATAAGTTTAACCACATTTTAGATTTATCTCTTAAGGAAAAGGGAAAAAACCCAAGCCTAAAAGCATTATTTGATGTGTCATTATAGTGAAATGTAGTGCAAAGTTCTAAGAAACTTGTTAAATGTAGGCTTGGATCCTTAGACGAGGTTCCCCCAAAATGGTTGTTCTACACCATTGGTATAATAGTAGGCTTAAGTTCAAACGTGTTAGCTTCTACGGTAAGAGTTTGAATACTTAAATAAATTTCATTTGTCGTAGGATTAGTGTAATCCCTAAAAGGTCTATGCGCATTATGATGATCATTAATCACTTTTTGTGTATCTGCATTGATTTGTTGATTATTTGCCATTTATTTTACAAGTTTGTGAATTATTTTATGTTTTCTAATTTTTTTATTAGTTCTCTCTAGTTCTAAATCATAAGGTTCAAGTCCTTTAGGTCCTTCGCTACACATTCACTAACTATAGGTTCGACTGATTAGTCTTCCCACAACAAGCAAACACAAATATTATTTAAAATCTTTCTCTTTTTCAAAAAAAAAATAAACAACTACACTAAAAAACTACAATATAAATTTCAAATTCTAAGTCTGATTGATTCAATTAAAATTCTTCCGAGTTAACTACACCATGGCTCCCCGATAAAGGCACCAAAAACTTGATCACAACAAGGACTAACAATTTGGTACACCCTAATTCTAAGTGCAACAGTCTTTAGGCAAGTATATGTATCATTAAAGTAATATCAAATTTTTGAGTCTTGAACATCGATCTCACAATGAGTGACTTAATTAACTTAAGAAAAGTTCTAGCCTACTAAAATCGGTCTTAGCTTGGAAGTAACATTGGGTTAGGTTGTTCTAACTAGTCCTACTAAATTCTAGAAAACTACTATTAAAGGTTTACTCTTACAGAAATCCCACTAAATATATTGGAATTTAGGAAAAATATAGATATAAAAGCTACCCTCCATTGCAATGATCTAAGTAGTATGTAGGAAAATAAATAGATTAAACTTTAACTGTGGTTAGTGATAAATAGGAGCAATTCTCTTCTTTACCCTCTCCCGAGTGTATAAAGAAGTTTGGTTAAACTAGTTTTGATTCCTTAAAACCCAATTTGAACCAATCAAAGGGTATTTCCCTATCTACATGCATCTCTTTATAGTTTACTTTTACTTCATACCCTATGGTTCAACATAGTTTTTCTAGTTGTTCATGCCATAGCTCTCCCAAATAATTATGGATTCATAACGGATTTAATAAATTATTTGGCTAGAATGATAAGTACATGAAATGTAAGAGAAAAATCATCACATTAAAAATTAAAAATCAATTTTAACAACAATCAAATATTCCTACACAAATTACTTATTCATCACAAGGCTAAAAGTAAAAAAAAAAAACTACTAATGAAGTATGGAAAAAATACCAAAAAATATCTTTAAAACAAAACAAATCCATTAGAAATGTATTTACAAAAAATTACAATACAAAAGAGTACACAATGCTTAGTTTTTTCTCTTTACAAAGTAGAGGAAATTCCTCCCCCAAAGGATCTCCCAATCCTTACTGCTTTATTGAATGTCCTTTTTTTCAAATATCCCTCAAATTCCTCACCGAACTCCCAGCAAAATACAAACTATATTCTCCTACTACAAGACTCCAACTCTAGACTCTCCTTGGACTTCCTGAATGTTCAGTAGTACTCAGTATCCTCCAAGAAACCTCCTATAAACTCTTCTTAGCTCCCTAAGTCGTGGGAGAAAATTTGTAAAAAAATTGCCCAACAGTTGTTGTTTCCTTGGTGTCAGCCTCATTTGTACGCATTAACACCTTCCTAAACTCTTTGGGAGAGTTTTTCGAAGCCATATGGGGAATACACACACACATAGACAAAGCGAAGCCATATGGGGAATACACACACACATAGACAGTGTGAGAGAGAGAGAGAGAGAGAGAGCTTAGACAAGAAACAAAGTGTTGCAAGCCATACCTCAAGAATAGAAGACACGTCACATCAAAGGAAAAAAGAGAAATTAAAATATTAATGTAAAAATAAACAATTCATGAAGCACACAACACAATTTTGCATTTATTTATAAAAAAAAACTTTATAACCGCTCATTAACCGCCTGAGGAGTGACTAATCCGCGCCTTAGTAACTCTTTATACAAGAACCAACCGCCTAACTTAACTATCAGCCTTAGCCTGGAACTAGGAAATCAAGCAAACTTCTCACACATCGATCAAGTCCAAACGCAAGTGCACTGCCTCCATTTAAAGGAGTTGGTTTTGGTCTGATAGCCCGTAACACCAGCCATGAGTTCAAAGATCCTGGCTAATAGTTTCTAAAAAATAGAACCAACTGCAAATTTAGCTTGTTTATGTTAACTTACTGTTGAGCCTCAGCTAACTTTCTAGTTTGGCCTCATGGGTGAAGAAGTCTGCTTTCTCATCCATGTGTTGAACTACAAATTCAGTTGACTCCCTTTGGGCTACTGTTGACTAATCTCCCACGACCTTTCGAGGAGTTGAAGTCTGATCTCTAACAGCCTCTAGTGAGTCAGAAAAAGGAATCGGGTTTACTGCACGAGAATGTGAAATCAGGGGAAGCTAAATAACAATCTTCATAAAAAGTAATTAGGAATCATACCCCTACCAAGGAGCTCATCTACTTTGGACCAAGCAAAGATGAGGAACTCTCACCAGGCACAGGTGGAACACCTGTAGCTCTATCCTTAGTCTGAGAAATATCTTGCATTGCTACCCTAAGACAGTGTACGTCTAGGAATCCTCTGAGCACCCCCTTCCATTCATTAAGTTTGAACGCCCATTGCCCATGCAGAAATGACTCCCGAACCCTTTCTGGGCCTCCGATGCGCCAATAAAACATCGTCTGACGAATCACTCTCATCATTACATCCACACGAGGAACCCCTTTTAAAGCCAACTATTTATGTCTTCTTTCTTAGCAAGTTGGTTGTCCTCAGAGCATCTTCACCGCTCGTCAATCTATCTGACATGGGTATGATGGCTCTCCACAAGGATTGTTCGAGGGGCAAATCTTTTCAGCAGTTAACCCAAAAGCTTTCATATGAATGTTGTACGAAGTCCCTGTTGCATACCCCTTTTTTTCACTCACCGTCAGAGCAACCGTGAAGAAGACATTCAAAAACATTAAACAAGGAAAAATTGCTCGAGCCAAAATGCCTAACGACAACTTATTTATAGAGTGACAACACATGAAAATTCATGATGTTTAATTATTAAATGTTGATTTCAAAAAAAATAATTAAAGTTGCATTTAATGCGGCATCTAACTTTCTTGTTTTTGCCACAACTATCACTTTCAAAAAAACAATAAAGGTGGGGAACTATATATATTTGACCAGATTTGGGCAACCCACATCTCGATGCAGGGGTAAGAAACACGGCAACCAAGGTGGGTCCGCAGCCAAAAAAGGTCAAGACCAGCCAACGAAACTAAATTGGGTTATTCAGAAAATTGATAATTGAGTCATAAGATCAGCACAAAATACCATTGAGTTGTCTAACCAAATAGCTAACCAACTGACATCAGAGCAGAACGAAAGATATCCCGTAGAACCAGCTGAATAAAGAACTATTTATCACCATGCAGGTGAGGGGGACGAACCATGAGGAAGTCATAGATAAGGTGGACCGAGAAGCCCTCACATTACCCTCGCATGACTTGACCCGTTGGAGACGAACGAATAAGGGAAAGCAGACGAGCAAAGGGTCGTCGCCTCACCAAATACTTATTTAACATATTTTGATGTATGGGATAATTGACTTTAATATCCCTAAATTCCTTTGTACAGCTTGGGGGCATAAAGGTTATTATGTTCTCAATGTATCCTCTATACCTATAAAAAAGAGACTCGTTATGAGGAAAGCGGGAGAGAGGCTCATTTTAAAAGTTCTTGCCTCATCATATTATGTATGTTCTATTCTTTGGGCAAGATTCTGGACATTTTTTGGTTCAACAATGATATTAACGGAAATAATAATTTATAGAGTGGGTGATATGATTGTAAGAGAACGAATTAATGAAGGCCTCATCATATTATGTATGTTCTATTCTTTGGGCAGGATTCTGGACATTTTTGGGTTCAACAATGATATTAACGGAAATAATAATGTATAGAGTGGGTGATATGATTGTAAGAGAATGAATTAATGAAATTATAAATTATGTTAATTAATAGAATAGTATTAATGGAAATAATAATTAATAGAGTTTTAAAATATAAAAAGAAATATGCTGCAAAAAAAATGCTACATTATTTTTATTTTTTGTCATATTTTTTATAATATAATAATACATTATAATATAAAATTAATTATTTTATTTTATATCAATCATTCCAAAGAGATATTTCAAGCAGTTATCCACAGATAATATTTTCAAAACTGAAATTATCAAACAATGAAATATGTAATTACTTATTATCCCAATAATAATAATAAGTATTTTACATATTTTGTGAATGAAAATGACCAAATCTAAACACTTCACATGAAAATTAACGTGTTATCTCAATAATATTTAAATATAGTTTCCACTCATAAAAATTCTATATGAGAAATTGCTCATTTTTTGGGGGATTGATGTCAAAAATTACAAATTAAGAGAAAATAGTCATATGAGAAATTCAAAAACATAACTAATAACATAAAATAAATATGACAATGTGAAAAGAGAAGTCATCATAAATGCAGACCATCAGAAACATTTATATTTACAAATTAATCACCCAAGCGATTTTTTTGAATTACATATATTTATGTGTGTCACGATCAAATGATTAAGAATTCGATAAAAAAAAA
>NW_018165492.1:107830-115389 GCF_001263595.1 Phalaenopsis equestris
GTTTCCAGATAAGTGGTTTATCTGGATAAGCATAAGCTGCCCTAAACGCACCATTACTCTTATATCTCATACAATCATCGCTAATTCAAGTTTCAACCCAACTTAAATTTCTTATACCATTCATTTATTTTTTTATAAGTATTAATTAATTAAATATACATTACTATATGATTTAATGTTGGTGAAAGAAATATTTGGAATTTTCTTTAATTTGTTTATTTAATCTAGTGGTTTTTTTTTTATTATAAGGCAACAATGGTCTATTATCTTGCATTGGAGCTTCAATGGAAGGTGGAAAGAGAGGGAGCATGCAAAATTGAGTCATATTTGTATGAATGATCAGTGGTTAATGCTTTCATGATGATTAACTTATTTCTTAATTGTTTTGCATTTCATTGAATATCATGATACTACAATATGTCCTTAAAACAAATATTTTTTCCTTTATTGGAATACAAAAAATTGAAGTTTGACTTATTGCTAAATTTAAGTGATGATATGATAGTAACAAATTTCTTTCATAATGATGATGATGATTATATAATAATTATAAAAAAATAGCATTTAAAAAAATTGATGATATTATAATTTTATTCATAATAAAATATGACTATTTTTAATAATTGTTCTTTGATAGTCAACTCCTTACATGATGATGATATTACATGTAATATACTTCTAAAATCCTATTTACTTAAAATTTTTATTAGAATAATAAATTTAAAATTTATCGGAGTGTTTCTATTTTTCATCACAGCAAAATATTTTCTTATGAATGAAATCAAGAAAGCTTGAATGAAAAGGAGTTTTACCTCCTTAATATTGCTTTGATGAATAAGCCTTTTGTCCAATAGCTTTTGTATTGGAACCTTGTTGATGGAACCATAACGCCAACCTCTTTACTTCATTCATCCCATTTAGGCTCTGTTTGGGGCAGCTTATCCGCTACGACGATGTTTTGAAAATGCCGCATCACCATTTGAAAATTATATTTGAGCAGCTTATTCAAAAATTTAGTTGGTTAGTTGGGTTTTTACATTAAACACAGAACGCGACTCGATCCCCGCGATTTGCGTTTCCAGATAAGCGGTTTATCTGGATAAACATAAGCTGGCTTTTTATTATTATCGACTCGATCCCCGCGATTTGCGTTTCCAGATAAGCGGTTTATCTGGATAAGCATAAGCTGCCCCAAACACACTAGGTGGTTTTTTATTATTACATTATTATGATGATCAATAAAAAATGGTAGTTTTATTATAATTATATTTTTAAAGTAGAATGAGTATTCTGATTTTAATATTTGTTTATGTTATAGCTTTGTAACATATAATAGCTATGGATGACACATGCACAATAAGCCATATATGAGTTTTGATCTGCTTTGTTATCTTCCATTTATCAATTTACAATATGATTTAGCTTACATGGAGATCATTCATTATGCATTTCATGAATATTAAGCATAATAATGCCAATAACATATGATTGAAGAGGAAAACATTTAGATTTCATGATGTTAAAAGCAATATTTGAAATATTCCTCTATTTGGCAAATATAATTACTAATATTGAAATGAAATAATTTTATATTACATTTATTTTGACAACATTTAAAAATAATTTACATTCTATGTAACAAAACTTTTGGTGCAATAAATTTGAAATATTTAACAAACACTTCATAACTTACTTCTTTGTTTCTTTGAGTTAAATTGTGATTTACTTGCATTAGTATGAAAGTATCACTCCAACATAATCTTAATGAAACTACACCATCATCCCAATTTTACAAATCCATATTGCTATGAAAAATTTTGATTTAGATTATGCTGTGGAGACAGTTTGTTACATATTGCTATGAAAAATTTTGATTTAGATTATGCTCTGGAGACAGTTTGTTATTATTATTATGTTTTAACTAATAGAAAAATAGATCAATGGTCATATAATATGGATTGCGATGAAAATCCAAAAAAAAGTGTTGTTGGGGTTCACTTTTTATTCTTTTTTGTTTTTTATTTTGATTTTTATTTTAAATTTTGAGTGATTAAACATAAATTTAATGTAAGTGAAATCAATATAAAGATATCGATGATAACATTCAAGCTTATTGTGTGCCTCATGAATGTAAAAATATATTAATTTTTTAATTTATATAAAGATTTAACACACACTTCTATAACAAAAGCTAAAAAAAAGAGACATCAAAATTGCCACATGCCTTGATCCAATTGAAATGATTCTACAAGTATAAATGAAGTTCTTTCCTATAATAAAAAATGCTTTGATACTTTATAATATAACTAAATTATGCAAAATAGATTCAATGATGAATAGTATAAAAACCTGCATCCTTTGAGTTATCTTCGAGAGATAACTTACAATGTGTTTATCATTTAAGTTCAATGAGAGGTGTCAAAAGACCAAGAAGTTGAGTATTACCTTAGTATGGATGGAATATATTTTATCATAACATGCATTGATATTATTGGCAACGATGAGTGATTGGGTCTTGGTTATTTGTGTTGAAGTGAATGACAAACATGATCTAAGAAATGATGAAATATATTAAAATATGCATCATTAATGAAATGCAAAAATGGCATGCTTCTAATTTCAATGACACACATCGACCTTAGAGGTGCTAGTGTGTGTCAGTCACATGCATCAAACTTGAAGAATATGACACAAGTCAGCCTTAGAGATGATAATAACTGTGCATTGGCTTTATAAGTAATGTTAGATGATGAAGTTTTCAAGTGACTATGGTCAAAGCATTTTAATTAGACAACATAGGTCAAGCAACTATAAATAAAAAATTTTTGTTGGGTGAACAATGTTGAGTAATAATGGCTAAGTACTTTTATTCAAGCAATAGTGGTTGGAAGACTGCATTTAGACGACAGTGTTTAGGTAGCTCTAGAAAAGTATATATGATTATATAAATGTAGTATAGGGATGACAATCAAAGGATTATAGTCAAGTGATTGTGGTTGGAGGTTATTGTCAGATAACTGTGTTATCTAAAATTTATAAATATATGGATATGGTTGAACAATGTTGGTTTGAAGGCATTAAATGGATAGTGATGGCTAAGAGAGCACGATTGGGCAATAAAGGTCTAAAGATATAGTTAGATGTCGATGATCTAACCATTATAGTTGGTCAATGGTTGTTGAATGTTTGTAATGAAGTAAACTCTTTTAGGAATCTATGGATAGGTGACAAGGGTAGAAACAAGATGATTTAAAAATTATAGATGGACAATGTTGACTAAAATACTATAGTTGGGTGACAGAGGTTTAACAACAATCAAACAATTAAGGTTAAGGAATTATAAAATTATGATTAAAATAAGGAGACCACAACTGGGTGAAAAAGATTTAGTAATCATAGTTAGTTGTAAGTCAATGATAATGATTAAATGATAGACATATGATGATTTATTGAATATGGTAGTTTAATTCTTAACACCATAACAAGGTGTTCAGTCGATGGTGGTTGGTCGATGCCACTCTAATAGTGGTCGAAGTGAGGTGATAGAGTGATAATAGTGGTTGGGAGATGAGGACATAATAATGATGGATGAGCGGTGTTAGTTTGGTGGAAACAGCCAATGCTAGATAGACAATGGTGGTTTGATGGTAGTGTAATGATGATGGACAAGTTTTTGTGTATGGGAAGCACTATTTGGATGTCAATGGCTGAGTTGTGATGATCCAATGATATCGATCAGGTATCAAACAATATAGATAAGTAATAAAAATCTAATGATGGTGGTTGTTTGGTGGTGGCTTGATAGTGGTGATCAAACAATAATGATTCAATAAATGTTGATAAGGGTGGCACGTGAGTGATGTAAGCCCAACAATAGTGGTTCATTGGCTAGCAGTAATTCTATGTTGGTACTTCTACAATAATGAATTATATTAACGATCTAATAATAGCGACCAAATAATAACTATTTGAATGTGGTGATTAGATGATTGTAGTTTGATGATGATGGTTCAATTACGGTGACTATGTTTATGATTAGATAGCTATGAAGTAATGATGAGTGGTAAGGGAAATGGTAGAGTTTATGGATCATCCATATCCTTAAACTTCCTTTCATTTTTTCCACAACTCAATGTTAACCCCCATCCCTCTATTTTCTCCTTAAAGTAGGTTGTGTTATTTAATTTTAAAATTTTGAGAGTAACATCCTCCATAAATACCACTAAGTTGTAAAACGCTTCATTAGATGGCTCTGAGTAATTCCCTTAATTGTAAAGTATTTTGTGAGTGTTTACTTGGTTCTCCAATTAATGATCCAAAAGTTTCAATTTACTTATATGCTAAATATGTACTCATTTAAATGTGAGCTTGTCAAAATCAAGAACTGAATTTTGTAAAATTGATTAAAAATTTTTCAAAATGCTCCAGATTAATGATTTGACAAGTGAATGTTTTGGTGAAACATTAAACAAATTATCAAACAAAGAGTAATTACTCATGATAAATATATCATCTATTGTGCTTTTTGTATGTGACATCATATTATATATTTTTCATGATTATATAAACTACTCTTTTAGTATAGCCTTTGTTTGTATTATTATTTTATTGTTATATTTTCTCTCTTATTTTATTCACAAATTTCACTTTTTCTAATGACTCAATGTTCACTGTTTTCATGAATGTTGATGCATGTTGTCAACATAAACACTAGCACTAACAATCACTAGTAGCCTTTAAGGCTAAATGTCACCATTGTCATTATGGTCAATGCAAGGTCGACGTCTGTCATTAGAACTAATTTTGATGATTGTTATCATCAATAATGTTAATACCTACAATTTTGAAAAAGCATAATGTGCATTTGAAACCACCACTGCCCTTATCTCTAACACAAAGGTAGATGTGTGTCAATGTTAATAAGTTGAATGTCTACCATAACCATAGATGTTTATGCTCATCATTTACACTAAGTTTAATATATGTTATCTCCAACAACAATAACACTTATTAGTGTTAATAATGCATAAATTATTTGTTTGCAATAATGCTAACTCTTGTCATCCCCATCAAAGTTGATGATTGTTGTAGAAACCAATGTTATGACACATTCAGGTTGATACCTGGAATCACTAACAATACTAATATTCATCATTTATAGCAAAACCAATGCCCACCATTTATGTTATGACTTATACTTACTTTATTGGTTAGCTTCTCATTACATTTTAAAATTATTGAGGTAACTATCATATATAAGAGCAATATCTAAAGACTCTTTATTTTCATCATAGTAGCCATTATCCATAATTTATATCAATTTTATCATAGTAATAAATTTATATATGTAACTCACATTAATAAACTCATTTTATATTGCATTTGGGGTGATATTTTGTCTTTAGTTTATAGAACATGACCAAATTGTTCCATGGTATGGAGCAAAAAGTGTGAATACTTATTATGAAATATAAGGAAAATTTTTTAGGTCATTGGCTTACAAGATACGTAATTTTTTTTCTCCTTATTCATATTGAATTTATCTCAATATCCAGTTCCGTTCTTAAAATTTTAAGGAATTTCATGTGTTCTTCTATAATCTATTGGCTTTTTAATGCAAGGGTTGAGACCCTCGACCAGTTTGCTCTAGGTTGAGAGTGGGGTAGTCAACCCTCTTTGGGCCTAGGGTTGCCACCTAATTTGAGCGGGGCCCACTATTAGCTATTTGAGAATATATACTCTCTTTTTTTAGTTTTTAGAGTTTAGGTTTTTTGTAATTTTCTTTAGGGATGTTGTTAGTGTCACATTTTCTCTCTGTGGACCATTTCCTAAGGTTTAAAAGTGGTGCGCAGACTATATCTTGGTCTCTAGACATTGTTTATCCTTCATATACCTTTTTCCCATACTTTCCCACATTGCACCCACACCCCCCACCCCTTCCTCCTTGTTGCCACCACCCATAACAACCCTTCCATAATTGTTCTTGCTACTTGAATATTGTCTGAACTCTTATAAATTGTTGTCCTACTATTTTCAGCTTGTTGACCACCACCTTGGAGGTCCAAACCCTAATCAACACACCTACACCCAAGATCAAACCCTAATTCTAGTATTGTGCTATTATTTTAGTATAATTTTAATTTTCTTGATTGCTTATTGTAATTTTAAACTTTGAATTCAGTAATAGTATATAATTCCCTTTAGTATTTGTTCAATTTTGTTATCATTTAGTATCAAATCTTGCCCAACCCATGTTTCATCCTAGGGTGGTCTAAACCCGCCAAACCAAAGCCAACCCTTAATATAACCCTAATTCTTCCTTATAGATTTTCAAAATAAACAAACCTCAAATTTTTATACCTTAAATCAGCCTCATACACCATCTCTCACCTCTTTAATCTAATCTATAGTCTTGTCACTAAGGAAATAAGTGCTAGAAGCCAATTGGGAACTTATCATAGAAAAGATGTAGTAGGAAATCTCACAACCTTAGCAAAGATTTGCTAAAATTGCGGAAGGGACCCATCAAGAGATCACTGTTACTCGTGATAGCGAGATTCAATAAGGAAAGAGGAAATATAATTAGAATCCCCCCTATAAGGGTGATTTCAGTGAAGAGGATGATAGACCATGACTCTTTGAGATTCAATATCATAGGAGGCTTTGAAGATATAAAGACATGGGGGTAAGTGTAGAATTCTTAGATTTTGAGGAAAGAATAAATTTGGATGAATTTATTGAGTGTTTGTAGATTCTTGAGAGTTTTTGAAAAAAAAAGATGTGTCAGTAGATTGCAGTATCTACTAAAAAGCTAAAGAGGAGTGTCTCTTTATAGTATGAGAATTGAAGAGAGTAAGCCGGAAAGAAGGTGGGAATAAGATCACTACTTGGGAGTAGATGAAGCAGGAGATGCAGAAAAAGTATGTGCCCTCACACCACCACTAGGACATTGTTGACCTCACTTTTGGTTGAGGTCTAGAAAACTTCTTTAGTAGCCTAGGTCTAGTCATAGGACTTTCCTATTGACTAGTCTTAGAAAACTAGAAAAGATACCCTCATTATCAGAAATTCAAAGCCTTTCTCTTTGCTCAACTTGAAGTTTCACATATTGATCTTAACCTCTAGCATTTAGTAGGTAAGATCATTATAAGAGAATTCAAGAGGAGTTCCTATAGGATTACTTGGCTTTAGAATTGACCATGGGTGTTGGTTTGGAGTTAAGATACACAATATCCTCACAATATTATAGCTAAAACCAATCCATAAGGACCCAAAATGGGGATTTTATTAATCCATGGTTCATTTAGAATGGATATCTATCCAATTCTATGTGAAATGCCTAACTTGGTCTTTTGCCCCTAGGCACCTCCAAATTACCTAACTGCCCTTGGGACCCAAATTTGGCTAATATTCCCAAATTTTGCCAAAATACCCAAAATTGATCAAAACCCATTTCAAACACCTTGAATACATCCAAATTTGTCAAAATTTCCAAAAATGACCAAATTACCAAGATACCCCTCCATGACCAAAAATTCAAAAATTCCAAAAAATTCTCA
>NW_018165492.1:122115-127066 GCF_001263595.1 Phalaenopsis equestris
TTTCATTTAAACTATAAAAATTATGGGGTCAGTTTGACTTCATCTTTTTCAAAACTAAAATTTAAAAAAAAAAAAAAAAAGTCATTCCGAAGCGGGCAACGGGATTTCAATTCCGATGACCGACAGCTTCTTACGGGCAAACCACACCAAAAATAGTGCCGACAGACATGTTCTTTAAGTTGCATCACTTACACCAGAGAGAGTTATCAGTAGAGGAGCTAACCATAGAGTTTGAGCAACTCTTATTGAAATGTGAGCTGAGATAACCAAAGGAGAACACCATAATCAGGTATTTTAGACGTCTAAAGTCAGCCATCTACCATGTTGTTCAGTTGCAGGCTTAGTGGTCATTGAGTGGCCCAGAAAGTTGAGAAACAATAGGAGTGAATTGGGACCCCACAATTTTTGAGATAGTCATCCATGGTCACACCCAAGAAAGGTGTGAAAACTATCCATTAAGATGCTAAAGCTAATCAAAGTGGGAATAATTATGAAAGAAGCAGTACACCAAGCATAGTTTCCTCAATAAAGTGTTTAGGATATCATAGGTTTGAACACATTGTTTTTAGTTGCCCTATTACCATAGTTACTTCTTTTACTGAGCAAAGAGCTGTAGAAGAAGTAGAAAATGATACCAGAGACATAGAAGATCGTGAAGAGATGCAAGAGTACCAGTTTCTAGTTGATGAGGGTGACATGGTTATAGTTTGATTTATCTTTTAGACTGAGGCTACAAGAGTCGTAGTGGCTTCGGCATATTATCTCTTATACTTATTGGACTATGAAGAAAAATGGGTGTAACCTTATTATCAATGGAGGTAGTTATGATAAATTGGTGCCTAAATATATTATGGACAAGTTGAGCCCGAGACAATTCTAGTCATATTACCTGACTTTGTTGAATAAAGGGAGCAAGTTTAGTATTGATAAGGGATCTCTCATAGAGTTTTCTATTCATGGTTAGTTGCATGACCAGGTGTGGTGTGATATTGTACCCATGGATATATATCAAACTTTATTGGGAAGGTTGTGACAGTTTGATCACAAAACTCAACATGATGGGTTCAAGAACATTTACTCTTTCATCAAGGATGGAAAGCTTATAGTTCTCCTATCATTTGTAAAGTTCGAGGTTATAGGTGCTCAAAGTTTGAGAGAGGCACCAATGGGCTCAATTTTGGTTTGGTGATGTTGGAGATTAGTGAGGCATAAAAGTCGATATTAGACACATGAAAAATACTATGTAGATATTTTCATGATATCTTATCCAACAACTTACCACTAGGGTTTCCATCATTACTGGAGGTTTGCCATGTCTTTACTTCAGAGACGATTGAGCCAATCTTGAACAAATTTTGGAGGACTCTGCAGAGTCTTCTTAACACAAAGTTTTAATTTGGTTTAGCAATGTATCCACATATGGATAACATTATAAATATTATTACTAATAATTCAAGAAACCTTCGCAAATGTTTTATAAGATAGTGTACTAGCCAGTGGGATCTTTGTGTGTCTAGAGACACATTCATAGGCCCTTCAATCCCATAAGGTTATGATAGCTCTACCACCTTTAACATGGCAGACCCAATGTCATATCATGAGGTTTCAAAAGCTAAAAAATATAAGTTTGAAGCTCCACCAACCTCGATGGACCAACACAAAGACTGAGATTCTATAGTGGTTTGGTCCAGGTTAAGGGAGGGTCAATCAACCCTCTCTGACCTAGGGCTGTCACCCAATTGGAGTGGTCCTAGTTATCTAGAATTATATATTCACTTTATTAGTCTTTAATTGTTACTTTTTGTTGTGATTTACTTTGGGACAGTCATTGACATCTTCTTTTTCTTCTATAGGTTATATCCTTGGGTTCCAAATGGTGCTCTGGTTGTACCTGAGTCTCCAGGTGGTCTTTATCCTTCCTATACTTTCCTTCATCCTTTCCCACATTGCTCCCACATCGTATCCCCTTATTTTTTATTAGTCGCCACCCAGAACAACCCTTCAACACTTGTTTTGTTCTTTGCTTCCTATTCGAACTCCTAAAAATGTTGTACTATTATTTCCAGCTTGCTAGCCGCCTCTTTCCCGCCATCTATACCCTAGATTCAACCGTAATTCTAGTGTTATGTTGTTGTTTTGTTGCAGTTTTAAATTTTTCCACTGTTTGTTGTAATTTTATACATTGAATTTAGTAATAATATTTGTTTCTTTTAGGTGTTTGTTAAATTTTGGTATCACTTCATTTTAAGAAATCTTTGTATTTCATGATACTTTATAATATAATAACCTAATAAGAAGATACAAAACTCTTGATGTCACATAATAATAACAATTAATATTTAGCATTGATTTTGAAGAATACAATAAAATTGTCAATAAAAAACTAATGACCAAAATAGCTTGGAAGTTATTATAATTTGAAATTTTTAATAATTATTTTTTTATGTATTATAACATATTTGATGAAAGCAAGATAATTTGATTTAATAAATAAAAAAATAAAGAAAAAAATAGTTAGATTTTCTAAAAATAATAGACTGCTTTAACATCGACAACTGCAGAAGCACTTTTCTACATAAGGAAATTTTAATCAACTCTATCAAAAGCAGTAGTTGCCTATAATGGGCTCTTATTCTAACTATATTTTATAAGTATTCACCATTTTAAAGATTTTGTATATGAAAAATTATGTTGCAAATGAGCAATTCTGAATTCATAAAAATTTTCTTTACTATTTTTTGTTAAATATTAGAAAGATAATTTTTTTTTCTTTATAAGGTTATATTTTACTATAATAAAACAAAAATATTTGGTAGTAGACTTAATCACAACTTGACTCGATAACACTCATTTACCATCATCAATAATGTATAATGCTAGCCTCTACAATAAAGGCTAAATGTTTACCATCACCAATAACCTATAAGACTTACCCCTACCATTGTTATTATGGTCATTGTTTGCTACAAATGTTAAGGTCAGCACATGTCATTAACATTAACATCATTGTTTTCTATCATTAAAAATATTAATGCCATCATTTCAAAAAATAATACCCTTGCAATTGACATTGCCAATGTTGTGTGCCTAACACTAAAGTGTGTGTCGATGTCAATAAGTTGAATGTTTATCATAGACACTAAAATTGATGCTCATAAATAACATGAATGTTAATTTATGTTGCCCCTAACTACACTAATATTCATAGGAGTTAATAATGTAGATGATTTTTGTTGTCAATAATGTTAACACTCATTATCCTCATTAATACTGATGTTTGTCATTGACACCAATGTTGTGGCCCATTATTGTAAACATGACTGATACACACAGTCACTTACAATACTAATAATAGTCATCTCCAACAAGACCAATGACTGCCATCACTAACATGACTGATGCCTACTTTACTTGTTGTTGTCCCCACCTTATATTTGGAAATGATAGAAGCAACTATCAAACATCTCTTAATAATAAGAACAATATTTAAATAATCTCTATATTTTTATCATAGAGATCATCATCCATAATTTATATCAATTTTATTAAATTAACAATTTCATATGTACAAATCATACTAATAAGCTCATTTTAGGCTACTTTCGCGGCAACATTTTTGGTGCTTTACTGTATAGAACCTAGTTGAGTGGATGTTTGGCACACTGCTTCCTAAATATGATTCAAAAAATTTTTGCATCCCAATCTTATTTTTCTTATCTTATTATTTTATTTTTAATTATGTACTTTTTTATGGCATTGAACATATGATTTGAAGAAAATACTCTCAACTAATTGTCATTATTTTGTCCATATCCTACAAATAGTCATCTCCTCCATCTTGAGCAGTTTTGCAATTCTCTTTCTCCCATTGAAGTGCATTGTGACTTTAATGCCAATTTCATAGTGCTTCCATAATAAATCTCCTCCCCTCACATGCATAGACATCCATATTAGTTCATTCATCAACAACTCTTCTCTCAAAGATGATTCAATTTGTGAAGCTCCATCTCCTTTCTCACAATCACAAAGGTACAAATTCTAAATTAGCTATTTTAGTTGCATGCATCTATCTCAATTTTTTTTTTATATAATTTTCCATGCTATTGAAGAAGCGGCTGTGAATATTTACCATAAAATTAAAAAAAAAATCGTTTAGGCTACTAGCTTATTTAATTTGTACTTTGCATGACGATACCTACATATCTCAATGCATTTTTTATAAGAGATCTTTCAATTTCAAATTCGAAGTTCATTCAGACCCCGATTTTAGCAAGTTCATGACCATCTCAACAAGATGAACCCAATTATATCAAAATTGGTTCAGTCCGACTCCAATCAAGCCTAGATCAAGCCATTGGAGCATAAGTAGAGGCTTTTAATTATCACTTGAATGGCCAAATAAACTTGGAAATTGACATATGTATAGTTGAATTGAGCATCTCAATGAGAGGAATGGAATGAGCTTAAGATCGCTCAATTCTAAGACCATTAAGACGCCCAAATTCTTGAATAAGTATATATTATTACAAGGGATCAACATGGAGCATTTGATCAAGTGGTTAGGAAAGTTACACACAAAAAGTTCAAAATACCCCTCCTTAAATGGCTATAACTAGACCCCTCTCTTGAGTCAAAGGGGAGGAGAAGAAAAGAATATTAAGAAGTAAAATTTTAGAGCATACTCTTGAGAATTCTCGACTAGTAACCACTGATACGAGAGAAATATGTGGTGAATTCATGGCCTATTATTTCTTATTTTACACATTTGATATTAATATTATACTTGAGAAATGTATTTTTTTTTCTTATTTGTGCATGATGTGGTTTTGGAGCAAAAACAAGATGAATTTTAGCAATTAAGTTCTAATTTTGGCTTAGTGCACCTGCGATAACTTTACATCGCACCCGCGCTAGAGCACGAGCAGAGCTATATATATATATATATGGCCTT
>NW_018165492.1:127084-132200 GCF_001263595.1 Phalaenopsis equestris
ATTTGTGTGTGTGTGTGTGTGTGCGCGCGCGCGCTCTTAAAGACAAATTTAGGGAGAGTTGGGGGGGGTAGAGGCTATAAGAAAAGAGGAATTTTAGTGATAGAGAATTCTCCCCTAGGTTTTTCTTCCTCTCTTTATATTGAAACCTCTCGGGGCTATTTTTACTTCTTCTCTTCTCCTTTGATATAATGATTTATTTGAGAGTTTTGTATGAGAGAGGGATATTATAACTTGGTGGATAGAATAATTCCTGATTGTAAGTTTTACAACACTTTGTTTCTTGCAATGTTGATCTGCATGAATGTTATATGTATGGTTTTCTTTACTTTGCATGGCTAAATTCTCCTTCATGTCTCCTTCACCATCCCATATGCCATAGAAGAGAAGTCTGTGAGATGAGCTCTTTGTAACCTAGGAGCTAGTATTAGCCTGATGCCACTATCCATTTTCAAGAGACTTAAGTTAGGAAACGCCTAAGATACCAATTTGACCTTGTAATTAGTTGATTGAACTATTGTCTATCTGACGGGAATCATTGAATATGTGTTATTTTAGGTTGTTACGTTCATATTTCATATAGACTTTTTTACAATGATTGATGTCAGGAAGAGAAATTGACCATGAAAGTGAACGATCAGAAGGCTACTTTTGATATTTTGAAGCCAATGAGATTTCCCATGACTTAACTGAATATTTTTTCCATAGAATTGATGCACTGGATGGGATAGTGGCCTACAAATTTGTTGAAATATTGAAAGAAGACCTAGTAAAGCTATGTGAAAATAAAGATGAGAATGATCCAACTAGGGAGGAATCTACACTACTATTAGAGGGGAGCCTTAAAACTTTAGGGAGAATTTTGAGCTATTAGACACATCCACAAATGTTAAGCCCTTAGTGACATCCATTGAGTTAGCCCCTAATCTATATTTGAAAGCATTGCCTAGCCACCTAAAGTATGCCTACTTATGAGAGCTTTCAGCCCTGCTTGTGATCATTTCAACAAACTTGAGTGAGGAACAAAAAGGGAAGTTTTTGTGGACATTTAAGAAAGCCTTCTAGTAGACCATGGTTGACATTAAAGGTATGAGTCCATCCCTATGCATGCCAAAAATTTTGATGAAGGAAAGGCATGAATCCAATGCTGACGCCCATAGAAGACTGAATCTAGTGATGAAGGAGGTTGTAAGGAAAGAAATTTTGAAGTGGCTCAATGTTGGCATTATCTACTCCATCTCAGATAGTGATTGGGTCAGCCTTGTACATTATGCTCTTAAAAATTGGGGAGTGACAGTGGTGGAGGATAAGAGGAATGAACTGATACCCACTAGAACTGTCACGAGATGGAGGATGTGCATTTACTATAGGAAGTTAAATTCAGCCACCAGGAAGGACCATTTTTCATTTTCATTTCTAGACCATATGTTGGATAGGCTAGTAGGGCATCCTTTTTAATGCTTCCTAGATCTTTACTTAGGATACCAACAGATCCTCATATCGGGATATGACCAGCTTTATGAGCCCCTATGGAACTTTGCCTTTAGAATGATACCTTTTGGACTATGCAATGCACTAACTACTTTTCAATATTATATGATGTCCATCTTTTCAAACTTGATTGAGAATGGGATAGAAATTTCCATGGATGATTTATCTATGTTTGGCAACTCATTTGTCTCATGCTTGAAACAACTTGTAAAAGCATTGCAGAGCCGTGAGGAGACTAACTTGGTATTGAACTAGGAGAAATGCCAGTTCATGGTCATTGAAGAATTAGTCTTGAGGCATAAGATTTCCAAGAAAGGGGTGGAGGTAGATCCAGCCAAGATTCAGGTAATAAACAAAGTTAGAAGCCAAATTGTCACCACCTAATTCTATTAAGGAGATTCACAATTTTTTAGGGCTTGTTGGATTCTACCGTAGATGCATTAAGGACTTTTACAAGATCACCATTCCCTTATGTCAACTATTGGAAAAGGAGGTTTTCTTTCATTTTGATGAGACTTGCCTAGTTGCATTTGAGAATTTAAGAGCTAAATTAGTCACCACTCCTATGAATATAGCATCTGACTGAACCATGCCATTTCAGCTGATGTGTGATGTAAGTGACTATGTCATAGGAGAAGTGTTAAGCCAGAGGAGAGACAAGGTTTTTTATGTAATATATTATGTCAGTATAATCCTTAATGATTCCTAAGTGAATTACACCATTACAGAGAAGGAGTTATTAGTCATAATGTTTGCCTTTGATAAGTTTAGGTCCTACCAGATAGGATCATAGTGTATACTGATCATGCTGTTATTAGATACCTCATAGATAAGAAGGATGTGAATCCTTGTTGGATCTGATGGGTCCTCTTGCTTCATGATTATAATATGGAGATTGTTGATCAAAATGGTACAAAAAACTAGGGAGCAGCTCACTTGTCTAGGCTTGAGTAAAAGGATTCTCAGAAATGTCTGGTTGACATAAATGAGAGTTTTTATGATGAGCAAACCCTTGCCATTTTTGAGGACCACACCCCGCTGTATGTAGACATAGTAAACTTCGTTGTCAGTGGGATTGTTCCTTACAGTATAAACTACCATCAAAGGGAGAAGTTTTTTCTAAGGCCAGATTTTTTTATTGGGATGATTTATATCTTTATAGGAGATGTAAGGACCAAATTCTTAGGAGATGTGTGTCATTGGCAGAGGTCAATTACATCATTAGGTTGTGTCATGATTCTAAATCTTGAGGGCATTTCAGAAGTCTTATAATGTTCGCTAAGGTATTGCAGTTATTTTTGTAATAAAAAGATGGAGAGATTAGTTGCCAAATTTGCAATTATTCAGAAGTTTGGTATTATTTATCACCCATAGACCAATGGATGGCTCTTAGAAAAAAAAAGTCAACTCAAGTAGGAAAGATTGGTCCCTTAGGTTGGATGAAACTTTATAAGCTTATATAACTACTTTTAAGATTCTCATAAGTTTGTCACCTTATAGGCTAATTTTTGAAAAATAATGTCATTTACAAATATAATTAGAACATAAAGCTTTTTGGGTAGTTAAGGAATTCAATTATAATTTAAAAGATATGGCAGAGGAAAAATTGCAACTGTTGAATGAGTTGGAAGAGATTAAACAACAAGCTTATGAAAAAAACAAGATCTATACGAAGAAAATGAAAAAAAAAATGGCATGACCAAAAGTTGATTAGGAAGTACTATCAAATTGAATAAAAGGTTTTGTTATACAATTCATGATTAAAATTATTTCTCAAAAAATTGAAGTTTAGATGGTTAGTACCATTCATTGTAGTAAAAAGGTATCCATTCCAAGCCATAGATATTCAGGATATGAAAACCAACATTATTTTTAAGGTTAATGGTAAATTGTACTTAGGAGGAGATAAGAAAGATCCTAAGAAAATCCTGATGTTTGAATCATCTTGATAGTAGATCTGACATCATCTGGCTAAGGACGATAAACCAAGTGCTACCTTGAAAGACAACCCAAGTGGCATCTTAGGATTTGAGTATTTTTGCATGTTGAGTTGGTTATCATAGTGGTGTGTTTTGACTCATTTTTTTTTATCTTATGGCCTGTTTTTAATTAATTTAGATCTCTCCAAAGTAGTCAATATCTACCTGTGAGGTGATAAGGATGAAAAACAATGTGTGGTGATTTTAAGGACCTGCGAACCCACATGGCCGCTTGGGCTCTCTTGTGCTCAATCTAACACACCCTCGCCATATCCTAAGCGTACCTACACCCCTTTTAATCAAGATTTGACGGCAAAGTAGAGAGGGTGGAAAACCTACACCAAATTTTCAACGCAACCTCGTCATAACACCCTCACCCCAGAACCCCAACACACCCACGCCAGGCTGCGCACATGTGCGCCCTAAGTACAATAATGCAACTATGCTCAGAATGAAGCACACCCATGTTCATTCCTAGTGTAAAGGCATGCAAGCGCCCTAATTGTGATGCACCCACATTTATTCTCCCATTCTATCCTTAAAGCTAATAGTCGTTAGAGCATTCCCCCACACCTAGAACCACCATCGATAGCCACAAAATTTCACCAAATACCCGGATCCACATTCCTTGGCTCTGCTAAGGTAAGATTTTTGTGTTTGGGTAGAATTTCATCATACATTATGAGCACTTTCCTTGCACATTTGGTTCTATGCATGGCACTGAAAAACAAAGGTAAGAGGAAGGATGCATCCTTTGACGCGAAGAAGTTTGTGAATGTGGATGCCTCTAAAAGCTTCAATAATCTTCTTGCCTCAAGAAAATTGTTTCACAAGCAGGTGTTCATGCAGACCGGGGTGAGATTGTGGAAATTATTGAGAGAAGGAGGTGGTAGAATATTTGTAGGCCCCATCGTCCTCGAGTTCTTTGCCAACGCGAAGGAATCCGTGGATGAGAAGGTCTTTGTATAGAGGAAATGGGTGGCTTTCAACCCTGTCATAATCAATTCTTTCCTGGACATTCTTGAGGTACCACAATATGATTTTTCTTACTTCACGGACCCTGATTGTAAAGAAATTTATAATTTTCTCATTGATGGCTGAATTCATTAGCATCGGTGAAAGGGGAAATTATAAATTCTCTTCAACTCTCTAATGAACAAGGAGTCTAAGACTTGACACTATTTCATTTGTGCTAGGATAATTCCCACCACAAACCTTACTAAAATCATCAATGATTGGGCTACCCTAAACTTTTGCATTCAGAGGGGCATTTTGGTAGATATAAGTTCACTCCTGTCTTTCTTCTGGGGCCACATCATCAATGGTGGCATCACTATGGGACTCAGTTTTCCACTCCTAGTCACCAATTTGTGCACTCTTGCTGGTGTGCCTGTCGGCACTATTTTTGGTGTGGGGTTTGCCTGTAAGAAGTTGTCGGTCATCGGAATTGAAATCCCGTTGCCCGCTTCGGAAGGACATTTTCTTAAAAAAATTTTAGTTTTGAAAAAGATGAAGTCAAACTGACTCCATAATTTTCATAGTTTAAATGAAAGAACGCTTTACCTCAAATCCTGTATCTATCCCGAAGGATGAACACAAGAATTGAGGGTGAGGTTCGATCAAATAAACTAAAGAAAGTTATGACATCC